>NC_091624.1:75293338-75595838 GCF_027580195.1 Bos mutus | reverse complement strand
GCTGCCGTCTATGGGGTCGCACAGAGTCGGAAATGACTGAAGCGACTTAGCAAGGAGTAGTAAACCTCTTCATTTTTTCCTAGTATTAACCTGAACCTCAGCATTTCTATATGATTTCCCATTTTGCTGAATCCCTGGTTCTGAGAATCTCCTATTTAGTGTGAGAATTCTCAAGGAGTCTTCTGCTTCACAATTTCCAGGTCCCTTTGTTTATTACTCGGCTCCACTCACTGATATGTAAACAGATACATATTGCAATAGGAAAGTTTCCTGACTCCTTTTTAATTATTTTTATTTCTATAGTCCCTGAAGCTTCTCTCATTGCTGTTCTTTCCACTGAGATCATTCAAAGTCTCCAATGTTTTTTCACTTCTTTCTCCACAATCCATCTGAAACTCTCTAAAACATGCCAGCTAATCTTTATTCAAATATGGTTTTCCTATTTTTGCAAGTTAGAGGTGATTAAAAAATCTGATAGTGGCAGTTGGAATTTTAGGAGAAGATTTTATATATTTTGGGATCATTCAGTAATTTTCCAGTAAGAAAAACTAAATGTTTGTTTAATCTTTAGAAAGTCAATAATTTTTTTGGAAAAATCAATTTTGCCTATAGTGCTGCATCAGAGGCCTATGGGATAGCCCAGAAAGAGGAAGACATGATTTTTAAACATCTTGGATGTAGAACTCAGAGGAATAGAAAGACTCTGGGGGAAAAAAGAGAAAAAAGCCTTATCAAGGTCTGGGGTCTGTAGGACAATTCAGCTTTTCATATTACTTTGAGAATTTGATGAATCCTATCATAAAGAGAAAAGTCCTTGGAAGGAAAACTGCAACAAACCTAGACAGCATATTAAAAAGCAGAGATATCACTTTGCCAACAAAGATCCATATAGTCAAAGCTATGGTCTTTCCAGTAGCCATGTATAGATACGAAAGTTGGACAATAAAGAAGGCTGAGCACAAAAGGATTGATGCTTTCAAATTGTGGCACTGGAAAAGACTCTTTAGAGTCCCTTGGACAGCATGGAGATCAAACCAGTCAATCCTAAAGGAAAGCAACCCTGAATATTCATTGGAAGGACTGATGCAGAAGCGTCAATACTTTGGCCACCTGATATGAAGAACTGAATCATTAGAAAAGACCCTGATGCTGGGAAAGACTAAAGGCAAAAGGAGAAGGGGGCAGCAGAGGATGAGACGGTTAGACAGCATCACCGACTCAATGGACATGAATCAGAGAAAACTCCGGGAAATACTGAAGGACAGAGGAGGCCAGTGTGCTGCAGTCCATGGGGTCATAAAGAGTCGGACACAACCGAGTGACTCAACAACAACAACAAATCATAAAGATGCTATCATCTTCCTCCACAAAACTACTTTTACCTCCATCCATGACAAATGGTTGCTCCTCTTAAATCTCTGGGGTCTATCACCTGTACCTTAGGTGAAGAATGTCTGATAAAGCAGGCAGGGGGTGACATAAACTGTGTTATAAATGAACGTGAATACCATGAGTACACTGTTCTGGAATTAGGAAATGATACTAGACTATACCACCCTATACTGAAGGAAACTGGAAATCTTATGCTCCTTCCAATCTGTGTCTCACAATAAATATGTTTTCAGCCACATAATGGGGAATGTGAAGTGACCAAATCAACATTTGAGGACTTTCTTATTCTTAGACTAATGTTATTAAAAAGTAATTTGGCAAAACCAAGCAAGCAATAATGTATTTTTACAATTCTCATCCAAATGCTCAACTAAACTGTAATATCAAAAACAACCTTTGTTTTATTCCCCCTCTTTGAAATCTTATTCCTTCTAAATACCATCAAAAGAGACTATATTTGGTTAAATGTAAACATCACAATGCTTTGCTAGTGATGCAATTTGAAATAGCCACTTTGCTACCATTGAAAATCACTGATTATTCAGAGCTAGTTATAGAGAGCAAAATATCTATGTGATTGCATGGTTTCGATTACCATCATTATAATGCTATGCACAAAGGCTGATTACCTTCCATTTTGCACTTCTTGTTAAAACTGGGTTAATAAGAGACTTCACAAGGACATTCTGCTCCTCATATGAAATTTCTTGCAGAAATGCAATAATTAAAACTGTTTCATTGTTAAGTAAAGAACTAGCCTATTGTACAACTTTTGTGGCAGTTGACAATACCTCATCATTAATGTATTTATTGATTAAAACACTTGCTTTACATGAAGCAAATTTTCATTTCTTATATATGTCTAATGCTGGTTTCATTGAGACTTGGATCCAACAATTTGAAAGAACTGCGTTCAACTTAAGACAAATAGACTTAAGGCTATAAATTTCTACTCTTTGGAAAAGACCCTGATGCTGGGAAAGATTGAGGGCAAGAGAAGGGGGTGACATAGGATGAGATGGTTGGATGGCATCACCAATTCAATGGACGTGAGTTTGAGCAAACTCAGGAAGACAGTAAAGAACAGGGAAGCCTGGTGCGCTGCAGGCCCTGGGGTCACAGAGTTGGACACGACTGAGCGACTGAACAATGACAACAATGTATAATTACAAGTGGTAATCAGTTAGAACTATTTTATCTCACATGTAACTTTGTAGGGAATATAAGTTATTAAGGGCAGCTTTTCTTTGAATTAGTGACTTATTTATTTTAAAAAATCTATATGATTACTTTCTTCTTAATAAGTATTTGATAGGCAGAAGAATGGAGGGAGGAGAAAGAAATATAGTATAAATAGTATGGTTCCTTTTCTTTCTTTTTTTTAGTAATACGTTTCTTTATGTACTAAGGGGGATGTGATAGAGTAGGCTGAAGAATCAGAGGTAGATTTTTACCTTGTAGTAATGAATTAAATAAGTCCCTTTCTTTAGTCAGGCCACAATCTCCCCATAGATAAACTAAGTGGTTAAAACTGGCTACTAAGAAAACGCCAGTATTCTTGCCTGGAGAATCCCATGGACCAAGGAGTCTGGCAGGCTATGGTCCATTGAATTGCAAAGAGTTGGATATGACTGAAGCAACTCAGCACAACGAAAACTCCCCACCTCTATGACACTCTTCAAAAGTAGCAAGACCCCTAGAATGTGAAAAGTACAGAAATGAGGAAGAGAAGAGATGAAATTTTCTTGTTGAATTACTCATAATATTAAATAAAATCATTACAGCTATTGACTTTGAAGGATATGCTTAGACTACTTACTAAGGGAAGTAATGTGAGGTAATAGAGAGTTAGTAAAAGGAGCTCTGGGAGTTGGTGATAGACAGGGAAGCCTGGCGTGCTGCAGTCCATGGGGTCGCAAAGAGTTGGACACAACTGAGCAACTGAACTGAACCAAACTGAGAGCCCTCTGCCTGGTTTGTGGGTGGCTGCCTTCCTGCTCTGTCCTTACAGGGCAAAAAAAAAAAAAAAAGCCTGAACTCTAGTCTCTTCCTCTACCTAGAAGGGCTTAATCTCCTAATGGGGGTTCCACCCTCATGACCTCATCAAAACCTAACAATCCACTACATTCAAATACAAGCACATTGGGAATTAAGGCTTCAACATATAAATAGGGGCACAAACATTCAGTCAATAACATCTGTTAATTCATCCTTTCTGTTATGCAGGAATGCTTACCTAAAGGTACCTGCAAATCACTACTGTTCACTTGGTGGCAGCTACCTGTGGGTGTAGGGTTGGTCTTACTAGAGATCTCTACAAGCCTTTCAGTGGTATATTCAACACAAACCACTCAGTCCTATAATAATGAATAACTATTGAAAGTGTGCCTATTGGGGCTGGGGACAGAAAAATCATTATTCACTGTGAAAGCTTATTGGTGTCAGATGCACACTCAAGTGACACAGACTACAATCTATATACTTAATGTTCTTGGGGCTACAGATGTAGAACTTTTACAGTATTCTGCACTATGCTAGGAAGAAGAGGGCATATGTTCCTGAAATGATAATGAAGAAAATATTTTATCTGTAAAGGTATGTAGAAGTTTATCAGAATTAAACATCCATTTAATGTGTCAACAGACAAAAATACACTTGCCTATTAATGCAATCAGTGTATTCATATGACTAGCCTAAAGAAATAATCTGGAATAGCAAATACACTTTACATTTTGATATACATGGTAGCTTATTTATAACAAAATAATAGAAACAATATCAATATATAACTACAGGTAGTTGGGCTTTCCCAGTGGCTCAGTGGTAAAGAATCTGCAATGCAGGAGACCTGGGTTTGATCCCTGGGTTGGGAAGATGCCCTGGCGACCAATTCCAGTCTTCTTGCTTGGAGAATCCATGGACAGGCCAGCTATAGTCCACTGAGTTGCAAAGAGTGGGACATGACTGAGTGATTGAGTCCATATGCAAAATAGACACATTAGGAACTGCACATATTTGATGCTATATAATAATACAAATCACGATATAAGAAAATGGGGAAATGATTCCCAAACTACACTAGGTGAGAGCAATAGAACTGCAAAGGTGTACAAATAGCATCACTATGATTACGTAATGCAAGAGCTGGCCTAGAAAAGCCATGGAAGGGCATGTATCTTAATGACGGTTATGTTTGCGAGGTGGGATGACAGAGAATTAAGTGATGAGACTACTGTTTTCTTTCTAATTTTCTGCATTTCCCACATTTTCCGTAACAAGCATTCATTTCAATTAAGTTGAAAAATAGAAACATTCCATTTAGACTTTTATTTGAATCTCTCCAGGTCTCAGGTAGCAAAATGAGCCAATTTCAAGCTCAAAGCCCTCTGCACAGACTCCCTCCCAATGTCAGAATCCTCACTAACATCCTCCTTAAGCAGCTTAGCCGGAAAGCTGGCTCTGCCAGCTCACTTCCCACCCCAGCCTTTCTGCTCAGCATGGCCTGCCTCCCCTTCATCTCAGAGCAGACTGGAATCACATTAGAACCCCTTCTCCCTGAGCCTGCACCCTCCCCCACCCCAGCCCCAGCAGTGCCTTTCTTCTCTCCTTTCTTGATTTCCCTTCTGAATCTTCCCTGCGTTCTCATTCCAAGGCCAGATGGCTGATTTTCTGAAGCATTCACATTTCTCCTCTGCTGACTTATAACTGTTTATAACCCATCACCCACACATCCCTGGTAACCAGGTTTCTGCCACAGCAGGCTGCCTGGTGGGATTTGGCAAGTGTGGAGAGGGTGGGGAGGGAGAAACCGTCCAAAGGGAAATTGGCCAATACACTAGTCGGCTTTACTTCATTCATTTGGAACTCTTGGAAAGCACAGAGGGTGCTTAATGAGGACCATTAAAGGGAAAGCTGGGTTGTTTAAAAGAGCCATCAGTTGTGTTGAGGCTGGTTCAGCAGTTCAGAATTTGATAAGTAGATTTTCAGTTTTGGCCTCAAAAAATAGACATTGCTTATGTCAAAATAACTTACAGATAAAAGACTTCACAGACATTTATTTCACATGGGCTTAGGCAGGGTAGTAGCTGTTAATTTGCTCTGACTACTGGCGAACCTGGAAGATGCGAAAAGAAACATCAAGTTTTTCAAAACAGAGGAGAACAAGAAATATGCATCCAGCCTTTGGTTTGACTTCAGAAACTCTCCAAATAAACTGAATCTGCTGTGGGCAAGTCCTTTTCAAGGAATGGTGAAAGACAAATACAGATAAATAGACAGTATATGTCCTTAAGAAGGTTATAATAGGAGAAGAATGTGGACTGTGTATGGCAAGTAACAAAAAATTATTCTATTAAAAATGTAAGATAACATATATCAAACACTTTCCACAAAGCTTGGCATTGAGTAGTGGCTCAACAAATTCCCTTTCCCCTACCCACTGTCTGTCCCAAACTGAGCATCACTAACAACTACTTAATTGAAGCTAAAAGTACCCTAATAGTAAGAGCAATCCACTATTTCTTATAACGAGTCGGATAGGAAAGCAGTTCCCTAGATGATGGAACCCAGTCAGAGTCTAGACAGGAAAATATAAATCACTGTAGAGTTTTTGAGCCAAGGAACTTTCATATAAGGAATTGGGCACTAAGGTATTGAAAGACCTAGAGAAAAAGGATAACCTCCTAAGCGTTTGTGCAGGTAAGGCTGCTGGACCCAGCACTGCCACTGCTTAAGCCAGGGGCAGGAGCCTGTGGTCTCTTGGACACTGCAGTACCCCCCAGTCACCTGCATTTACCTGCTGTTGCTGGTATAAGAGACAACAGTTAACTGCAATCTCTCACCACATTTGATGCTAGAGCCAAAAACATAAAGAACTACTTCAGTCTTCCTTCTTCCCTCCATCTAGACCTGTACAAGGGACTTGCAACTGACAGAAGCTACCAGCAACCAGCTGGCAAGGGTGTCCAGAAAATGCTGTTTCCAGGGTTCTTATGCTACCTCCCTCCACCACCAGCTATAAGAAAAGACTAGACAAAGACTGCAATGAGGCTAAATAACAACAGAAAGCATCTGGGAGAGCTTGAAAATTCAGCGGTTCAGTAACATTATGAAGGAAAAATGTCCTTTTGTCTTTCCTCTCTACCATCTTCAGGGATGGATGGCCTTTCCCTTAAGCTGGATTCCATGAAGACTTCAATATAGCTGAATGTTGAAAACAGTACTTAAAGGCAGAAAAGTGAAATGTCTCTTTCTTGTGTTCTTTTTAAAAAGTGAGATTAACTGCCAGGCTTACTTGCTTTCTCATGTCATTGGCTAAAAAATGTAACATAAGCTTTCGTAAACAAATTACTAGCAAGGGTTAAAAAGTAAATTCCACAATTACCTAATATATAACAACTGTATAGCCTCATAATACCTTGTGGTAAAAAAAAAATTATTTCTTAAATATAAACTTTAAAAATACTATGATTTTGTAACCCTGCTTGCATTTCCTCATTTTTAAAAATCATTATACATTAGTATTGCATGCTTTAGTGCTGCATGCAGCCCCAAGAAAAAGAAATGCAAAAGGAAAAATGGTTGTGTAAGGAGGCCTTACAAATAGCTGAGAAAAGAAGAGAAGCTAAAGGCAAAGGAGAAAAAGAAAGATATACCCATCTGAAAGCAGAGTTCCAAAGAACAGCAAGGAGAGGTAAGAAAGCCTTCCTCAGTGAGCAATGAAAAGAAATAGAGGAAAACAACAGAATAGGAAAGACTAGCGATCTCTTCAAGAAAATTAGAGATGCAAGGGATCATCTCATGCAAAGATGGGTGCAATAAAGGACAGAAATGATATGGACCTAACAGAAGCAGAAGATATTAAGAAGAGATGGCAAGTATACACAGACTGATGCAGATAACCTGGTGTGGTCACTCACCTAGAGCCAGACATCCCAGAGTGCAAAGTCAAGTGGGCCTTAGGAAGCATCACTACGAACAAAGCTAGTAGAGGTGATAGAATTCCAGTTGAGCTCTTTCAAATCCTAAAAGATGATCCTGTGAAAGTGCAGCACTCAGTATACCAGCAAATTTGAAAAACTCAGCAGTGGCCACTGGACTGGAAAAGGTCAGTGTTCATTCCAATCTCAAAATAAGGCAACGCCAAAGAATGTTCCAACTACTGCACAATAGCACTCATTTCACATGCTAGCAAAGTAATGCTCAAAATTCTCCAAGCTAGTCTTCAACAGTATGTGAACCAAGAAATTCCAGATATTCAAGCAGGATTTAGAAAAGGCAGAGGAACCAGAGATCAAATTGCCAACATCTGTTAGATGATAGAAAAAGCAAGAGAATCCCAGAAAAAACAACTACTTCCTTTCATTGATTACACTAAAGCCTTTGTGTGGATCACAACAAACCGGAAAATTCTTCAAGAGATGGGGATACCAAACCACCTTACCTGTCTCCTGAGAAACATGTATGCAGGTCAATAGTTAAAACAGGACATGGAACAATGGACTGGTTCCTAATTAGGAAAGGAATACGTCAAAGCTGTATATTGTCACCCTGCTTATTTAACTTATATGAAGAGTACATCATGCGAAATGCTGGGTTGGATGAAGCACAAGCCAGAATCTAGATTGCTGGGATAAATATCAGTAACCTCAGATATGCAGATGACACCACCCTTATGGTAGAAAACTAAGAGAAACTAAAGAGCCTCTTGATGAAAGTGAAAAAGGAGAGTGAAAAAAATGGTTTAAAACTCAATATTCAAAAAACTAAGATGATGGCATCCAGTCCCACTGCTTCATGGCAAATAGATGGGGAAACAATGGAAACAATGAGAGACTTTATTTTCTTGGGCTCCAAAATCACTGCAGATGGTGACTATAGCCATGAAATTTAAAGATGCTTGCTCCTTGAAAGAAAAGCTATGACCAACCTAGACAGCATATTAAAGCAGAGACATTACTTTGCCAAAAAAAGGTCCATATAGTCATGCTAAGGTTTTTTTCAGTAGTCATGTATGGATGTGAGAGTTAGACCAGAAAGAAGGTTTAGTGCCGAAGAACTGTGCTTTTGAACTGTGGTGTTTGAGAAGACTCTTGAGAGTCCCTCAGACTGTAAGGAGATCAAACCAGTCAATCCTAAAGGAAATCAGTCCTGAATATTCATTGGAAGGACTGATGCTGAAGCTGAAGCTCAAATACTGTGGGAACTTCATGCGAAGAGCTGACTCATTAGAAAAGACTCTGATGTTGGGAAAGATTGAAGGCAGGAGAAGGGAACGACATAGGATGAGATGGTTGGATGGCATCACAGACTCAATGGACATGAGTTTGAGCAGGCTCCAGGAGCTGGTGATGGACAGGAAAGCCTGGCAGGCTGCAGTTCATGGGGTCACAAAGAGCTGGACATGACTGAGAGACTGAACAACAAAATTATTGAACGCTAAGTCACTTCAATCATGTCCAACTCTTTGCAACCCTCCAGATGGTACGCCACCAGGCTCCTCTGTCCATGGGATTCTCCAGGCAAGAATACTTGGGTTGCAATGTGTTAGTGGGTTACCATGCCCTCCTTCAGGGTATCTTCCCAATTCATGGATTGAACCCATGTCTCTTATGTCTCCTGCATTGGCAAGCGTGTTCTTACCACTAGCACCACCTGGGAAGCCCAACATTATTATGTCATCACATACTCAAAAAGTAGAAGTAACCCGGCCTCTCTCAGCCTCTGAGAGGCTTCGTGGGGAGGCTGAACCAGGAAGACTTTCTGAAAATATGGGACAGTTGGGACTATCCCAAGCTACTTTGGCTAATAATAAGTTTTAACCAGTAGAAACAAAATAATCCACCAGTGGAGAACCAACCAGGCCAAAGGAATCTCTGGAAATTATGAAATACCTTTAATTTGGTTGCTACTCTCAGTTCCGGCATCATTTTGGCATCAGAAATAACAGAGTGAACTCTCTCATGCCAATTATGAACCCAATGGAAACTGACTTCTTTCCATTCCAGCTGTAGCAGCAGGAGTAGGTTTTCCTGCCAACACAAAGCTTCAGTTTAGAGTTGAAATACTGTCAAATCAAAGGGCAGGGGTGTGGCATTTAGTGCAGACACGACATGTCAAATTGTCAGTCTCATGCCCAAAGCTCTGCTCTCTGTGTCACAAACACCTCCTTCGAGAGTATCTCCTTCTGTCCCTTAGATTAATGAACTATCTATCAACTCACTAATTTTAACTATCATCTGTACATTAGTTTTGGAGAAGGCAATGGCACCCCACTCCAGTACTCTTGCCTGGAAAATCCCATGGGCAGAGGAGCCTGGTAGGCTGCAGTCCATGGGGTCGCGAAGAGTCGGACGCAACTGGAGCGACTTAGCAGTAGCAGCAGCAGTACATTAGTTTATAAAGTGTTTTTCCTTTTACATGATTTTATTTAATCCCTACAGCCACTCAGTTATCTGGTTTTTTACCTGAACAAAAATCAAAGTCAGACTTGTAATTTGGGTAACAAACATAAGTTGCGAAAAAAAGACTTGAGCCTGTTAAAAATCCAATATTGGATGGAGTTGGGTAAGATACAGTTCTGGCACTGGAGGAATTTATTTTGTAGCTGGGAAAATGAGGAATGCAGATAAAGAGGAATATTAAGCAGGTTGTCACATGTGTTAAATGGACAGTATATAAGAGTATCATGCAGGTGAGAGAGAGAAAAGTCCATCATTTATCAGGGTGGTTAAGACTATTCATTAGTGATGTGGTTCTGATATTCTTTTAAGGTGTGGTTCTTATATTCTGTCAACCTCTAGATCATATCACATGATCTTCCTGTATGGTCTGCACCCAAGGGCAGACTAAAGGGACAGGCTCAAGCTTCCAATTCAGATATCAGTATAAATACTGTGATAAGTATTTTTCTTAGTAATATAATATTTAGTAATACTAAGATAAACCTTGAGTCTCCCAGTAAATAAATTCAGATATTCTTTTTAGTGATCACCATGAGGAAGAATTAAGGTAAGTCATATTAGTTTAATTTCTCAAAGAGAAGAAGAGTCAGGTAACAAATACCATAAAAACACAAGCATTCAAAATTTAACTTTCAGAATCTTTCCTCTTTAAATGGAGATGATCTTCTTCTTCATCCTCGCCACATATAATGTTAAGTATTTCTATTTAAAGAAACCAATCACAAGCTCAGTTAAAGGAGCCTTTCAGAGGATATGTTCCACCTTTACCACTATCAATTTATAGTTTACCACTAAATTAGACTTTTTTGTGTGGAACAAGCCCACACATGATTTCTTCCTTCTGGTATCAACTCCTAGACCCTTGGTTTTAGTTTTGAAGTTATCTGTATAAAACTGAGGATCAGACTGATTACCCAAGCTTGTTTTGGTCATTGGTAATCAGGTAATGAATAGACATGAATCCTTCACCATTGAAAAATCTGTAAGACTATGCCAAAATACCCTTGGAATGCGAAGAATTGGAACTGCAGTAGCTGACTGAACTCATAGCTAAATTAATTATCCACCAACTTACTACTGGAAGTTGCTCCCTGAGATATGGCTTTCTAAGTGTCTCTTACGTCTGTTGTGCAACCAAGACCCCATTCTCCGCACCATCTTCTGTGAGTGCTTAGCGTACCTGAGATTTCAAAAATAAAACTTTGCCAGCACTACCAATGGAGTGAGCATACACTATACCTGATGGAAGAAATTTGAATAAAAAAGTCTGTCATATGCAAAATAGTCTTACAGCTTACAAAAGTGCTCTAATTATTATTGGAGGAAATAGGTCCAAATTTTCCTCAATCGTATTTTTTTTTAAAGGTAACACAACAAAAACCTCCATTGATAAAAGAAAACATAGAAAACAACAACAACCCCCCCCCACCCCAAAACAAAAAGCCTTAAGGTGTGACATTTTGTAGTTGTACCAGAGTTTGATTTTAGGTCTGGTGGTTTTACATAAAAGTACTTTAAGCTCAGTTTAAATATTATTGATTTGCACTGTGAAAGAAGCAGACTTAAGAATGATAGAACAGTAAATGGTCATTAAAGTAATACTTATTCTTTGCATATTTTCAAAGTCAAATAAGAGAAGAAAAACTTCAAATTAAACATCAACTTGAGCTAAATTAATCCCCAGGGTACTCCTTTCAAGACTCTGAGGCACATCGGCTGGCTCTGTTTTTTTCCTGGTGCTCAGATATGTAAGCCTTGAGCCCCTTTTCTCCTCGGTGCACCAAAATAAGGAGAAGGCGATGGCACCCCACTCGTCCTCTCACCTGGAAAATCCCACGGACGGAAGGGCCTGGTGGGCTGCAGTCCATGGGGTCGAGAAGAGTCGGACACGACTGAGCGACTTCCCTTTCACTTTTTACTTTTCACTTTCATACATTGGAGAAGGAAATGGCAACCCACTCCAGTGTTCTTGCCTGGAGAATCCCAGGGATGGGGGAGCCTGGTGGGCTGCTGTCTATGGGGTCGCACAGAGTTGGACACAACTGAAGTGACTTAGCTGCAGCAGCAGCAGTACCAAAGTAAAGACCAATAGATGGCCTATGACTTAGAGTTTTCTGTACTCATAAAGAAAAACAGAAAGTGCAGAACAATAATTTCATAAGTTGAAGTCTTAATTTACTGTTATTGCTTGTATGTGTTTTACCATTTTTTATTATTTAAAGTTGATTCCAGGGAGGGGAGACGGAGGCTGACAGATACATAACTAGGATGACTGGATCCTAAAAAAGTGCAAGGCCATAAATGGAATAGACTTCTTTCCATGTGGGAGGTAGTGGTGAGTCTCTCAGTGTTAAAAGAGTAGAGTAGATAAAGGGCAAGCAATAGACTCTGGACAAAGAGCCTCACTCAGAACTGGCAGAAAGTTTCAGATGTTATAGAATCTGTTTCTCCTTCTGCCCAGAAGCAATGGATTCACAGAATCAATTCAGTCTTGATGTTGAAAATTTGTGGTGATAATCAGTGAGTACAGAATCAATTACACCTTCCCCTTACACAGGGAAGTTATCTGGAATCAGTGTTGGCAGTTGGCAAGAAACCATGAAAATAATGTAAATGCTTTCACACAATCCAATACTGTTTCTGTATCTTTTTTCATCTTAAAGGAACCCAAAAAGGATAGAGAGACTGACAGAATTTCCTACTCATCCTGGAATTTTTCAAGATCATTCATTGTACTCATTACTAGAGACTTAAATTTATAGATAGGTGATCCTCTTCAAGTCTCCTCCTTTCCAATTTCTCATCAGGATTTGATTTTGCAAAGATAATAAATGGCAGTGAAATGTTGTTGTAATAAAATAATAATCACTAAACAAGCTGACTCTGGCATTTTCTAAAGAAGCAAATTCTTGTGAAGAGTTTTATATTTGCAGGATGTCAAATAAAATGTAAATGCTATCTTTTGTAATAAAGATGACCGGGAAGGAAATTTAAGACAAACTGAAGGCAATGGCACCCCACTCCAGTACTCTTGCCTGGAGAATCCCATGGACGAAGGAGCCTGGTGGGCTGCAGTCCATGGGGTCGCTGGGAGTCGGACACGACTGAGCGACTTCACTTTTCACTTTCGTGCAGTGGAGAAGGAAATGGCAACCCACTCCAGTGTTCTTGCCAGAAGAATCCCAGGGACGGGGAAGCCTGGTGGGCTGCCGTCTATGGGGTCGCACTGAGTTGGACACGACTGAAGTGACTTAGCAGCAGCAGCAGCAGCCAATAAATATGGTGTGTAAAATTTAAGACTTAGTGATTATAATTCCACTCGCACAAACACTCAGCATTCAGCTTTTGGTTAATGGTGTAATTAGTTCTTTTTGTTGCACTATATTAAGGGTGAATATTTCCCTCCAGTGAACTGGAAGTGGAGGAAAGTCTGAAATTTCACTTTGAAATCTTCTCTTTCTCATATTTCCTATTCTATGTGTTCTTCTTTCACACCATTCCTTTCCCCATTTGTTTCTACTTTCTTCACTTGGAACTTCAATTGTCCTAAATTCCTGAGTTTCTACCACATCCTGGACACTGGCTTTAATTAAGGATTGGTGGTTCATCACACAAACATGTTTTCATTTAGAACATGATATCTTTTAGTTGTTCTTAAAATCTCATCTCAATCTTCACTTCTTCAGGAAAGCCTTTTCTAATCTGATCCAAGCAAAGTCTCATTTTCTGTATTATGTATGTTTCATTCCTATCACTTGTTACAGTTATAGCTTCACACTTATTGGTATCATTCCTTGTTTAATAACAGACTTCTGGCCTAGATGAAAGCCCAATGTATGGACAGAGTACATGTCTACTTTTGTTTTCCACTCTATGTGCAGTGCCTACCTCATAGTAGGCACTGAACCAATACTATTTGAATGAAAAAACTAGAAAAGATTTGTTGTGCATAACATTTGCTATCTAACAAGCATCTCAAGTCCAAGAGTGACATCTGTGTGTTTCCAAACTCTCCATTTTGGCAAACGGCAACTCAGTTTTTCTTTTTCCTCAGGCCCAAGTCCTTTGTTTCATCTTTTCTTCTTATGCTCTTAAAGCACATGTCCAATTCATCAGCAGTGACAGTTAGTTGGCTTTCTTCAGAATTCAATTCCACTGCTCATGTCCACAGAACCTTCTAGTCTAACCCACTGTCGTCTTTGGCTGGATGAGTGCAATGGCCTCTTAGCTGGTCTTCCTTCCTGCACCCTTGCTTCACTGTATTTATTTCCAACACAGCAGAGAATTATTTTAAACATAAATTCATACCACTGCTCTTGGAACACCTCCACATTTTTCCATATCCTATGGTAAAAGTCCCTCTGAAAGCCCACAAGGCCCCACACAATCTGCTCTGTGACAATAAGGACTTTGTTATGTTCTGTTACACCTGCAATGCATAGAAAAGTCAATGGCTCAAAGTAGATGCTTGATAAACTTTTGTTGACTGAATCTGTATACACAGAAATCAGAGGCCATGTCATTTTAGTCAGTACTTCTCACTCTTACAGCAAAAACAAAAAAAAAAAACAAAGATCCCATCTAATGGGTTTCAGTGAATACAATTATCACTTAGTTAACGCATACTAAGAGTGTTCAATACATAGCATGATGATATGAACTTTTGTTCCAAGTCCTGCTCCTGAAAAACATACATAACACTAATTGTATTGTAAAGGCTATTTTGACTCATCAGGAAAATCATTATTGCAATCAATATTCATTCAAAGGCATATTACGTCATAAGGCTGACTATTGTGATTGACTGAATTTAGAATTATAAAGAAAAAATTCCACTGGTTAATTTAGTCCATTTTTAGGCACTAGATCAATTGCTCAGATGATTTTGTGTCGTTTTTTCAGGAAGCAGAAGTTATAATCCTTGAATATTTTTGGTGGGGAGTTTTCATTTGTTAAGGCATTTTGACAACTAGTGAATCACTAAATCTACAATTTAGAGCACTGTGCTGTGCTTAGTTGCTCAGTTGTGTCCAAATCTTTGCAACCCATGGACTGTAGCCCGCCAGGATCCTATGTCCATGGGGATTCTTCAGACAAGAATACTGGAGTGGGTTGCCATGCCCTCCTTCAGGGGATCTTCTCAACTCAGGGATCGAATCCAGATCAACCACATTGCAGGTAGATTCTTTACTGTCTGAGCCACCAGGGAAGCCCATCTACAGCACATCATATATCAACTTCATTAGTCTTTGCCTCTTTAACCTGCTTGTGGTATGAAAAGTAAGGTAAAGGGAATGAGGTCACAATGAACCTCTGAAAACAATTATATTTTGTTGTTTCTGCTTATACTGATATAAGCAATTTTAACATAATAAATTAAGAGAATAGTGATGGCATTTCATATCATTTAAATGAAAAATCATCTGCCAGTGCAGGAGATGTGGGTTCAATCTTTGGGTTGGGAAGATTCCCTGAAGTAGAAAATGGCAACCCACTCCAGTGTCTTGCCTGGAAAATTCCATGGACAGAGGAGCCTGGTAGGCTATAGTCTGTGGGGTCGCAAAGAGTTAGACGCAAGAGAACATGCACACACAGTGGATAATGTACACTGAATTTCCACTGTGTTTGATCTTAAGATGACTTCCTGAGATGATTATGATGATAAAATTGAAATTAGGATGATGAAAGGACCCAGGGAAAGGTGCTGGGTTATTAGAAGTTAGATCTCTGAATTGTTCATCCTTCCTCAAATCTATTACTTTCTATATGTACAAAATTTGCTAGGAGTAAGTGTTTGAGAAAATGCAATTTTGTTCTCATGACTGGAGAAGCTTCCATATTTTACCAGTTACAACTCACTCATTTAACAAATGTTAACTGAGCACCTTTTTTGTACCAAACGCTGTTATATAAATACGATTGCATCTGCTTCAGTATAGCACCATTACATGTCATTTAGAACTTTTCCTGGAGGAAAGATTTGTCCCATGAGCACAGTGAGCCATATTTGAAGTAAGAAATAAAAATTTATTTAAATTGGAAAGAAACGAGTGTCCAGTCCAGGTTCGATGCACGATACTGGATGCTTGGGGCTGGTGCACTGGGATGACCCAGAGGGAGGGTATGGGGAGGGAGGAGGGAGGAGGGTTCAGGATGGGGAGCACGGGTATACCTGTGGCAGATTCATTTCGATGTTTGGCAAGACTAATACAATATTGTAAAATTTTAAAACAAAATAAAAAAAAAAAAAAGAATGCTAAAATATAGAAAACAAAAAACAAAGAAACCAAAGCAGTAAGCAATGGAATGGATTCTCTTTAGGCAACTTTTGTCATGTAGATATGGGGAAATGTGATGCAATAGATCAACAGATTTAGGTACAGCCATTCAATCCTACTGAATCCAATCCAAGGAAACAAATCCAAAACCCTTCCTGCTTTTCATTTCTTTTACTGAAACAGTTGTTGTGGCAGGAAATTTAAAGAGATTATATACATTCAAGGGGAGGGGAGGGAGTTGCTCTAAAACAAAGAACAACAACAAAAAAAAACCAAGCCAAATGAAAATCAAGCAAACAAGTAGAAGAAGCCCTCAAGAAAGCTTCTCAACTATTAGGGGAAAAAAAATGCTATGAACTCTCTAAAAACTAGGGCTCAGAGAAATGTACTGCATCCATATTCAACACTCAGATAAGCACATTAGATCCTCAGGCATCCTTTAAAGACCCATATGTTTGGTGCAATTGCACTAAACAAAGATAAATTTCCAAAACCCAAGAAAGTTTCTTTTCTTTTATCCCAGGAAGGAGGCTGCTCAAGCAATAAGCACTACTTTGGAAACCCTTTCTGACCAAGAATGGCCTGGAGCCCATATTGCCCACCCATAGCAAATGCCATGCACATTAATGGACTCTTTTACACTATAGGAGACCGACTCTAAAATAATAAAAATTACTTATCCTTAAAGAGGATTAAACATATCCTCAAAGCAGAGAACTTGAGACAGCTGAAATTCTGTACATTTGTATGCACACATCTAAGCAATAACAGTTAACCAAAATGCAAACTATGAAAAGCACATCACTGAGCAACCTTGGAATTTCGCTGTCAGCTATGATGCTGTACCGGGAACCTTATATTATATGTCAATCTGTCTTAACTCTGTTTATCCAAAGGACTTCACTGAGTACTGAACAATTTCCCAGGAAAATGTTGACTGTTTTCTTTTGGGAAAGTGAAATAATTATGATTCATGTTAGACTTCAATTTGTAAGATTCCACCTACGCCCCAACACATACATGTCATAATGAATCTGAATTATTCTTCAAAGCAAATAGCTAAGCAAGTCATATTCTATTCAATTCTCCCCTGACCAACATTTCAGCTAAGTGAATTACAGTGAAGTAACGGTGGGAACCTTAAAGGGAGGGTCACTGAATTCAGTAACTTGAAGGAGGAGACTGAAAAATGGAAAACGGCAGTTCCCATCTTTTTTTTTTTTTCCTTCTGATCTATAGGTTAATAATTGTAGGCAGGGTAATTTTAGTAAACGTAAATAACTTCAAGTGACTGGTGGCCTCTTGTGGTCTGTATGCCTGTGATATTTCACTTGGGAACATTTGTTTGCTGGTTGAAGGAGAAAAGAGGAATGGGAGTGAGGGCACTTGGAGAGATGGAAAAGGCAAGTGGACAGGGTGATATCCTCTCTCTCAGCCTTTATGAACTGTGGACTTTTCCTTTCACATAAGCATTTGCTTCAAGGAGAGCAGAGTTTCAGCAAGGTGGGAGTCATCCTCATGAAAAAGAGAAGCTTATCAGACTGATTAACTGAACCTCAACTTTTCTGTTCAGAGGGGACCAGCACAGAACACCATCCTGCAATTCCAAAGACTGCTTGCTTCCCATGACTTCTCAGTGTGAGGAAGATTTGACTTTGCATTCGATTTTGCAGTGACTGAAATGTTCAGAGTATCAGCCTGCCTCTCCAAGGCCCAACTAGCTAAAATCTTATTTCTAAGCCTTACTGAGGAGGCAGGAGTCTGTTCAGTGGCCATTTGTTCCTTTCATGCCCACAACCTCACCAGAGTCTCCTGGCTGCCAGCCATAGGACACAGTTCGCCGTGAGTCAAACACGAGGCTTCTAACAGGTTGGCAGAAGAGCAAGCTTGTGTCGCATTTCCTGGCCTCAGAAATTCTTCCCAGTACATATTTAAGTTTCCTTGATTTATTCCCCATATGGTCCATGTGGTTAACCACGGTTTTATTTTTCTTAATAGCAGTAAAGAAAGACTCATCATGACCCTTCTCCAGGCTCATCATTCTCTCTCAGACCTGTGATTTATTAGGAACATCCTCTACTGGGGATGAATGGCTCAGCTATTTGGTAATAGGATATGGAGCTTTTACACACTGTGAGCTGTACTGTTTAGTGCCAGATGACAGTTCTGCTAAGTTGCTGAGGGAAGTAGGAATCTGTCTCCTTTCCTAAACTACTGATCTGACCAGGTAGGTCCCAGGCTGGGTCAAGAAGGGGCCACGTCTTCCTCTTTTGCATACCCCTAGTGTGAGAGGAAGGACATAGACTCTTGAGCCAAGTAGACTTGCTTTTGAATTCAGGTCTATGACTCTCCTGTGGTAGAGGTTCTCGACCAGGGTTGATCTGGTTCCCCAGGAAACACTCGGCAATGTCTGGAGGCATTTATGATTGTCATGACTAGAGAGAAGCTTCTAGGAAGAGGTCACCCTACAATGCACAGGAGAGCCTGTATCCCTTAATGCCCCTAAAGTAAAGAATTATCTCACTCAGAATGTTAGTAGTGCTGAGAAATGCTACCCTAATATTTGATGCTAAGAAATTTTTAACCTTATTTAAAATAAGAGAAAATTTTCAGTCCTTATAGGGTTGTGACAGAGATTAAAACAAAAGAATCAATAAATATAAAATAGCTGTATTAGGTACAGAAACATGACAACTCCCTTCCTCTTTTCTTTGGTATCCCAGTACACACAAGCATTCTATTTGCCATTGTCCTCTGTGCCCCATGCAAGCCTGTTTCAACTTAGCTTAGGCCAAGTTATCCTGAGTTATGCTGAGTTATTTTGAATTATTCAGAGGTAACAACCAGCTCCAAAATCTCAGCGTTTATAGCAACTAAGGTTTGTTTCTCACTCTTATAAGTGTCTACCAGGGCTGGTTCCAGCTCTTTAATAGGCCCATGCTGTAGGAGCAGCCTCTGTCTGGGCCTTTGTGATGCATGATGAAAAGAAAGGGAGAAAAACCACATGTTAGCTTTTAAAGCTTCCACACAGATGATCACTATTTTAAATGCTTACTATTCACCTCATTGTTGAAGGAGGGATTCCTGCCCTAAAGTTATGGGAATGGCTGAACACATGACACTGGCACTGGACAGATGGCATCAGTAGTATTTTATGAGTCACATGTGCCCTCAGCTCAGGCGAGGAGGGTACTGAACATGATGCAGAATCACATGAGGGTTCACCCAGGAGCTGTGGGAGGCAGGCTCTGCAGTGCCAGGAGGATGAAACGCCCCCTGGTTCTCAGAGGAGGATGTGACTGCCTTGTCTGAATAATCCTGGAGTTGGAATTCCATAATGGATAAATTAAGTACTTCTGTAATTGGCTAATTAGAACAACTCCTTGCCAGGAACCGAAACCTGCTACAAAAGGATTGCCCTGGTCCCTCTGATAAGGAGCTTGTTTGGCCAGGGGACCTTATCTGAGGAAGCACAGCAGGGAGAGGGACAAGTCTGATGTGCACTTACAAGTCTTGCAAGTTTAGGACACAATTCCTGATTCCCTGCCCTCCTTACCCTGCCTTTCCTTAGTCTTCCTGATCTCAGTAGGTTAACCATCTGCTCAGTTTCTCAGACCAAATGTATAGACACTAGTCGTTGACATTTCTCTTCCCCTTACTTTCTGTATCCAATCCATTAGCAATCTTTCAGTGTTGCTTCACCTTCAAAGTATATCCAAAATCTGAATACCAGGTCTGTAACCTCCACTTCCCCTGAAGCACTGCAATAGCTTCTTGTCTAGTCTCTCTGCTTTTGCTTTTGGATCTCACAATTCACTCACCTCACAGCAGTCTGAGTGATCTCTAAAAACATAAATTAAACCATATCACCTCTCTGACTGAAATTTTCCAATAATATCCCATCAGTACCTAGAATAAAGTCCAACTCTTTGTCATGACTTACAAAGCCCAATTCCTTGCACCCCAAACTACCTCTCATAGCTTATGTGCTATCACAGGCCACCTAATTCACACTGCGGATGCCTCTTCAGCCACACTGATGTTTTTGCCTCTTCTAGGACATACCAAGATATTATTGCCCTATAGGCTCGCACCCTAGACTCCCAAGAAGCCTCATCTATTTTGTCAATCAATCAACTAATATTTATCTAGATTCAGAAAAAAATAACAGACACTATTTTCAGCACTGGGATTCTCATCTGAAATTTCTCTTCCTCAGAAAAGACTTCCTGAAACCAGCCATCTCTCCTATTACATCTCCTATCCAGCATTATTATTACTATTACTGTACTTAAGACTACATAAAATCACATATATTTTAATTTGTTTTTTCTTACTAGGATATAAGTCCCTCAATTATAAAAAGTGCTCTAAAAACATGAAATAATCTAGCATTGAACAACTGTTCATTGGGGAAGAAGAATTCCATATTTTAATTATGCTTAAATATGCCATTATAACCAGATGAAAGTGTATGTTTGAAATGTCAGAAAATGACATATTATGGATTATTAGGGAATAGAGGGCAGTAATTAATTTACTGAGCTAGGGAATTTATTACTTAATACATTCTACTTGCACGGGAACATAAAATGAATAAACTAATTAAAATTTAAGGAAATATAAAAACATTGAAGTAATTCCTCAACATCTCTGGACCAGCAGCTGAAGAAGAGTGGTTTCTTCCTTGGTCCTCAGACCTAGCTGCAAACCAGAATCTTTTGATAATGATGTTTACACATGCAAACTAATCAGCCCCATCTCTGGACATTCAGATTCTCCAAGGCTGGGATGGAGCCTAGGAAACTGAATGTGCTATAAACCTTCCCAAGACATTCTCATGATCAGCCTCACTTGGAAACCTGTGGGCAAGTAATTTATCGCATACTCTATTTTTCCCAGATTAACCAGGTATTTGAATAAACTGGCCAAATGGATTGCTTTGGGTTTGAGCTTGGGCATTGTTGATCTAGAACTTCATTTATATCTTTTTACAAGGCAATATAATGAACCTTGAACTCAGGGCTATAGAGAATCCCTAGGTTATTTTATATCCATGAAGGCAAGATCAAGCCTTGGTTACCTCTTTGTTGGGAATGTTTGTCATTTCCCAGAATACTTTTATAAGGAAGAAAACCAAAGCATCATCTCCCCTCACTCAAGCCTATGGTACTAGTGACAGTGAAATGTGGAGAGTTGGACACTGACACCCACCTTTCCGTCTTCCATTACAGAATCTTAACCCCATAAGGTACAGTGTGTCCTTGGTCAGTACCTAACTCTGGAAAGCTAGTTTATTTGATTATGTGCTGAGATGTGCCAGCAACAACTGCCATGATTAAATGTATTTAATGGATTTAAACATCCCATGAGTAAATGAAATAGGACACAATTCTCATGTTAGCCTACCTTTTCTAATTGGGAGTTTATTCTCCATTGGGAGGGAGTAAACATGTGAAATAAAATTCTCTAGCTTACAGCATGCTGGTTTTTGTTGTCCTGGACTCTTTCATGCCCAAGTGGCATTTGCTGATTATATTTACAGGGCACAAGTGATTTTAAACTCACAGTACGTTTGGGAAGTAAACCTAAGGGGCATGTGAGCAACCAACTGCAATGTCAGGGAAACTAACTCAGTACATTTCCAATCTTTAAAACTCAAGTTTTCTGAACTATGGATTGGCACATCAGTACAAGGATATGAGTTTCATGGTGCTGGATGAAAACTTTATATTATGGTAAAATGGAAAGCAATAAAGATTTTTCTTAAGTTACCTAGATATTTTATTTGAAGCCAAATCATTCCCAGTTCTAAAGCTGTGCTTTAAATCCAGATCATGGCCATGAATTTAGGTTGGAGAGGGTGTGGAGGTGTTTAGTTGCAGTAAGTCCTCTTTGACAATGCATGGATGTCCTAAGCTATCAGCAATAGCTGACCAGCTGATGGAGTTTGTATAGGCCTGTTGGTTAATCTGAAATGCAAATGCCACCACCCGACAGTCTGCTTTTCTATGAATTCATTTTAATCGAGAAGACACTCTGCCAGAAGCTGGAAGCTCTCCTGCTTCTGTCTAATGTATGCAAATACTTTAAAACTCATTCCTCAGTTCAGAAGGCTGCAAATGAAAACCATCCTGTGATTCCTCATTCTAGTCTTGGACACGGGACAAGGGGAACTGTTTTCCCCTCCCAATCCTCCATTCCTCTTTGATATTCCATCACTCACCTCAACAGGAATCGGTGAGACAAAAATAAGCTTCCCAAAGCAATTTCAACTGGCTCCATTCTACTGTTGCCTTTGTTGGGTCAAAACCCAAGGCTCAGCTGTGTGCTACTGCATAATTAATAAGAGGTACAGTAGAACAACTGGCAGAAAATATGAATAAATACATAAAATGACAAAAGATATCCCATTCATAGAATAAACACAAATGAGTGATCAGTGAGAGAACATTAGAAGTGACAGAACAATCTTGGCCAAAACAAAGTTCCTTAGCTACTATATCCATTACTGGGAACCAAGATATAAGAAATGGAATAGGACAGAGTGACAAATAATTATAACAGATGGTCTCAAAATGCTATAAAAATAAGATAGCAATAAAGAATTGGAGTTGTTTATAGATGAGAAAGTCACTGCTCCAGGCTTGGAGGCTTCCTGAAATAGATAACATTTAACATTTGAAGCATTGATAAGACTTGTCTATATGGAGATCAGAGTCGGGAGAAAGCATGACTAAAGGTATGAAATGTAGAAACTGAGAGAATGTATAAAGACTAGGAAATAATAATGGTTCCTTGTTTTGTTTTTGTCTCTGGACTTAGAGAATGAGTGTGCAGGTTTGGCAAGCTGGTGAGCCTCAAGCGTGATACCACGGGGCACAGCCTGGAGGTTGGCGGGGTCTATGAGGGACCACCTGGTGCTGGGATGGGATGGGAACCCATATGAGTGGGAGCTAGCCTAGGGACTGAGCCATAGGAACTGGTCTGACTTTGGGCTAGATCAAGAGCCTGGGTTCATGTGAGACAGTCTGGAGTCTAAGTCCAGGGCGTGTTGTCTGGCATTGCAGTGGGCTGGGAGCCTGGGCTTACTGGAGCCTTCTGGGCCTGTGACAGCTAGTCTAATGCTGGGGTCTATGGTGAAATTGGGCGCTTTTACTTTCCTTCCTGCATGGAGAGAGTGCCTTTCTCCTCTCTGGGCTGTCTAGGTTTTAAGGAAGGGGTGATAGAGATAATATAAAACATCTTTTGCACTCTCTTCACTATGTTGTATCTATCCTCCTACCACATACTATAATCCTATATCTGGAATCCTTAGCTCTTGTGGAAATATCTTGTGTATGTGGATGGTTGTTCAAAACAATGTTTCTGGTTGGGGAAAAATGCTAGAAATCCCTCACCACCATCTTGTTCAAACATTTAAAATTTTGATGAAGTACAATTCATTTTTTTTCCCTCTTGCACTTCTGGTGCTGTGTCTAACAAGGGTTTGCCCAATCCAGAGTTCATGAGGATGTACTTGATGTTTTCTTCTAAGTTTCATAATTTTAGGTCTTTCATAGACAGGTCTATGATTGATTTTGAATTAATTTTCATGTATAATGGGGTTTCGCAAGCACATATCCAGTTGCTCTAGCACCATTTGTTGGAAAACCATTTTTTTTTTTCTCACTAAATAATCTTGGTAGCACTGGTGAAATCAAATGATAACAAATAGTCTTAAATACGGACTCTCAGTTCTGTTCCATTGTCTATCTTTATATTGATGTCAGTGTGTCTTAATTACCATAGCCTGGCAATAAGTTTTAAAATTGAGAAGCATGAGTCAAAGATGGTAACAATAACCCGGTGTACGAGACAGCAAAAGAGACACTGATGTATAGAACAGTCTTATGGACTCTGTGGGAGAGGAAGAGGGTAGGGAGATTTGGGAGAATGGCATTGAAACATGTAAAATATCATGTAAGAAACGAGTTGCCAGTCCAGGTTCGATGCACGATACTGGATGCTTGGGGCTAGTGCACTGGGACGACCCAGAGGGATGGTATGGGGAGGGAGGAGGGAGGAGGGTTCAGGATGGGGAACACATGTATACCTGTGGCGGATTCATTTTGATATTTGGCAAAACTAATACAATTATGTAAAGTTTAAAAATAAAATAAAATTTAAAAAAAAAAAGAAAGAAAATGGATATTGCTCTTGTATCCTACAAACTTGTTGAGCTTCTTTATTTGTTCTAATAAATTTAGCAGTGGATTCCTAAAGAATTTTCTATGTACATGATCATATATAAGAGCATGTTATCTGTGAACTGGGATAGTTTCACTTCTTCAATTCCAATCTGTGTATTTTTATATCTTTTTCATGCCTTATTGGCTAGAACTTACACTATAATATTTATCAAAAGTGGCAGAAGGGTCATGTTCTGGATCTCAGGGAAAAAATATTCAGCTTTTCACCACTGAATGTAATGTTAGCTGTGAGTTTTCATAATATACTTTATTAGACTAAAGAAGTTTGAGCACATACTATTATAAAAATAAATGTAAAACCTAATAAATACTTGATGAATTATATTTATTATAAAAATAAATGTAAAACCTAATAAATACTTGATGATGAATACAGCTCATTCTCAGAGCAGTTTTGAGTATACCATCCTTGACATAAAAAGAAAAGAAATAAATTGAATTCAGTCTTTTGCAAAAGTAAGCTAAAAACTAAATTATCTATATTACCCGATTTTTAAAGTTTCCTTCTAAACAGCTTACTACCTCTTTATTCCTCTGTTACCCTAATTTTCATTTTGGTTTTAATAATTTTTAATGATATAATGTTATCTCTAATGATGACTCTAATGCTAATGCTTGAAAGTTTTCTTCACATCATTCATTACTGAAGCCTGATAACCTCCAGGTGAAGAATCAGGGCAATTTCTTTAGAAAGTTGAAATAGTAGCCATTAATGAGGCTTAAACATTTCAGTAAATGATGAACATTTGCTCAAATGGAAACCCCAAGGAGACTATCTTCTGGTAGTTTCTTAACAGCTTCTACCAACAATGAGAGTTCAGTTAGTCACACCAATGGATAATAGTGAAACATCAGACAGCTCATTTTAAATAAAACTTATTGCTATAAATGGAGAAGGTGATGGCACCCCACTCCAGTACTCTTGCCTGGAAAATCCCATGGACAGAGGAGCCTGGTAGGCTGCAGTTCATGGGGTCGCTAAGAGTCGGACACGACTGAGCGACTTCACTTTCACTTTTCACTTTCATGCATTGGAGAAGGCAATGGCAACCCACTCCAGTGTTCTTGCCTGGAGAATCCCAGGGACGGGGGAGCCTGGTGGGCTGCTGTCTATGGGGTCGCACAGAGTCGGACACGAATGAAGTGATTTCGCAGCAGCATTGCTATAAATGTATCTATTTTTATAAAGATTAGGTTCTGAGAGAGCTGTTGCATCAACAAGATCACTCAAGGTCAGTTAGGTAGTCCATGTGTATATACACACAGACACACACACAGGGATATATACATGAATAGGCATGTGTGTATTCACATGAACTGTTTCCTTAACATCTGTTATCCAAAATCCAAATAGTCAATAAACATTAAAGGGAGCTCGAGTTTATTAGTAATTAGGGAAATACAAATTAATAACACAAGACATATACTGCACACATATCAAACAGAGAGAAATTTTAAAAGTCTGATATGAAGTGCCAGAAAGAATGCAGAGCTCAAAACCTCTAATATAGTACTACAGAGAAGAGAGATCACAGTCCTTCAGGAAAGACCACTTGGCACCAAACAGTAATAGTGAAGATGCATTTACCTGATGCCTCTACCACCATTTTCCCCCTATCCCCTTATAACTCACAATCTCTTCCATATTTCCATTAATTTAGCTGGCCTACTACTCAATAAAAACTAGCCACTATTTGTGTATATAAAATTCTACTCGAAATGAGGTTTAAATGTTTTGCAAATTTCACTGGGATTCATCAAAAGAGAGGATCCAAATGAAATACTTGAGTAATGCAAGTTTGGGAAGAAGGACAGAGGATATCTATCTCCTTTTTTTTTTTCTTCTTTAAACAGTGAAGGGTTTTGTGAAAGATCCCTATGAAATCACAAAATATGTGCTACTGCTTTCTGGATTGTTAAGTATAGATTGAAACTAGAGGTGATTTTTAGGAAAATACATTTGAGATTTGGGCTAATGCAATAGAATTATGATTGTTAGAATGGGCATTCTAGCAGATAACAATTCTATCTTCTTAATTTTACCCTAGTCAAGGTTAGTAATAACACCTAGTCAAAGAGCTAATTTCCAAGCAAGAGGCATGTAACTCTTCAATTATTAGATAATGCAGGAAAAAAAAAATAGTTTTGAAAAACTGGAATTTTTCTCCCTGAATAACAAAAAGAAAAATCTTTTTTAGTATCTGTCTAGGAAATCCCAACCAACAACATACTTAGGCTAAAAAAAAGAGTAATCAGGAGATTTTTTTAAACATAAATGTTCATAAATGTTTGAAATAAAAAGAATTGAGATGATAGTAATCTTTACATTTGATGCAAGTATATACAGTTGTGGTTCTAATTTATAACTGCAGGCTCAATTAGCAAAACAAAAAACGTTGTCTTCAAGGCAGATTATTTTTTTAAAAAAGCAAGAACAGGGTTTCCTAAGCAAGTGACCCATGGATAAAATTCAGAGGGCCTATAAAATTGGATATTAAAACCAGGATATTATTATTTCACTAATAATTATAACTAAAATATTTTCTTCAGTTATGAATTAAAGGTAATGAACGGAAACTGTAGATTATTTTTTTACATCAGTCTACACTTGCAGATAGCTTGAAATATGTTCAATTTATGACATATATTCATTTACTACTTTGAAAATATAGTAGCTATTAGACTTCACAATAGATCTTTTATGTAAAACATTAATGAAGCAGATGTAACATGTATCACAAATTTAGTTTTTTAAACATATTTTGCTAACTATTTCAAATAATATATGTAAATATATGTATTTTCTTTTACTACTTTAAAAATATTCAACTGGAATGGTTTGTTGGTATTACCAGCCTGCTAAGGCATTGAGAGAACTGCATAAAAACTCCTGGTACCAAATGACAGATGAATGATAAAGAAGTTGTGGAACATATACACAATGGAATATTATTCAGCCATAAAAAGGAATGCATTTGAGTCAGTTCTAATGAGTTGGATGAACCTAGAACCTATTATGCAGAGTGAAGTAAGTCAGAAAGAGAAAGGTAAATACTGTATTCTAATACATATATATAGAATCTAGAAAAATGGTACTGAAGAATTTATTTACAGTGCAGCAATGGAGAAACATAGAGAATAGACTTATGGACATTGCGCAAGGGGAGGAGAGGGTGAGATGTATAGAAAGAGTAACACGGAAACTTATATTACCATATTAAAGATAGATGGCCAGCGGGAATTTGCTGTATGGCTCAGGAGACTCAAACAGGGGCTCTGAATCAACCTAGAGGGGTAGGATGGGGAGGGAGATGGGAGGGAGGTTCAAAAGGGAGGGGATATATGTATACCTATGGCTGATTCATGTTGAGATTTGACAGAAAACAACACAATTCTGTAAGGCAATTACCCTTCAATTAAAAAATAAATGCATTTAAAAAGACAAAAGAAAAAAACAAAAAAACTCCTGGTACAGAAGGGATAGGAAAGGACCCTATTTAGGTGTGTCTCTTGCTTGAACGAAGGGAATCCATACACAACCTATAGCTTATCTAGCATGCATCTACCTGCCCTTGTTCTCTCTTTGTAGTCTTTGATTCTTCCAGGTGGTGGTAGACAGCTAATTGAGGATCACTTTCAAGACCTTGTGTCTGCTTTTATCAGAGAAGAAACAGGAAATTAATCCTGGTTTAAAAAGAAATGAAAATGAATAGTCTGCATGAGAAGCGCAGAGATACAGCAGCTTCAGAAAGGACCTGTGAAAGTGATTCCAGCCATCATGTGCAGATACTACAACATCCAGGGGAAATATAAAGGGAATGTCTCTCTCGATGTTTACTACATAAAGCAAGAAAACATGTCGGAGAATTTCCCACGATGGTTTCCTTCATGCTTCACTGGCCATGACTAGATCATACTCCTATTTCTGAACTAACCAATGGCAAGGGGACTCTGAACCTCATGATTGGTTTTTGAGGGTGGAATGGATATTGTAGACTCATCCTCTAAGACCCAGTAGCTATCTTGTCAGAATGTGAGCCCTTCCAGGGCAAGTTTATATCTTATATATCCCTGTACCCAGCTCCCCACAGAGTACCCAGCACCCTTTAAGTGCCCAAATAATGTTTAATGTCATTAAACAGAGAATGTTGAAACAAAAAAACAACAACAAAAAATTGGCTTTGTTTCCCTAGGAATGTCCCCAGAGCCCTCACAACTTATTCCCTGTTCCTTCTACTCTAAAAGGGACACCAATCAAGATATTTTGGTGATGTGTTTCACTGGCTTGCCATAGGCACTTGCATAGAGTTTTTAGATAAGAATCCAGAAAAAAACAAAAAGAAAATTTTATACTGATTTAGCTCAAAATGCATCATCAAATCTATGAGGCTATTAATATGCAGCTAGTATGATAACCAGACTTCACTATTAAATATCATTATAATTTTATTCATTCTAAGGTCACTGGTATCAATCTCTCAATAAATCAAGTCAAATTTAATATATATCAAAGAGTATGATTAATAGTAAGGAGACACTATCAACTAATAAATGTTCCACATTCGGGTTTGAGAGAATCTGAGACTAAGAAAATCCAATAGAGGAAAATTATTTGAAAGATATTTTTAACCTGATGGGAAAAAGAACTGAACTAAAATTATACCATCTATTATAATATTTCAGACTCAAACATTTAAACTCCTTTTGAAAGAAGGGAACTGAAAATGCAGCAATCTCTTTGAAGAGAGGGAGGGCATGTGATTCTCTAATCTTTCCATGTCAATTAGGTTCTACTAGAGCCAGGAATGGCAGAGCCTGGTGGGCTGCCATCTATGGGGTCACACAGAGTCGGACACGACTGAAGCGACTTAGCAGCAGCAGCAGCAGCAGTAGAGCGTGAAGAGAAGACAGCCTATAAAGCCATTAGGAGGTGCTGTGGGGATTTTAGGAAGGCGAAGACAAAGGACTTTGATGTGAAGAGTCAGGAGCTCTTGAAGCAACATTGGCTATTTTCTAGAAGAGATGCTCACAATATGCAGAGACATCATGGTAGCTGCACTGAAAGGGAAGGACTGAGCTCAGGCAAGACACAGATGTTTTGATGCTCCTCAACATGTGGGCTTTTCATGCTCGTTCACTTACATCCTCTTATATGAGCACCAAGGGCAGAAGCTGCTCAGTGTCTCCTGATACAATAACTAGGTCCCCGAAAACTGACTTTTGGTTGCAGCCATTTAAAATCCATATATCTGTGACAGATCTACCTTGTACAGAAGGGTACGTTTTTAGCTGGAAAAACAAATTCATGAAGATAATATAGTAGCTTAAACTACTACTTATCTCAATAGTGATATTTCTGTTGAGCCATAGATTTTAATGGCTACTTAACCCAATGATAACAGTTATGACGTAACTGTCTAAAAAGCCAGAAAGAGTGCTATTTTTGAGCAGAAAAGGATTCTTTACACCAGGGAACAGCAAGCTACATTCATCCAGGGGATTGCTCAACATGCTCCTTGGGGAAGAAAAATATTTAAATTTATGTTTTTATTATGTATTATGATAGCCTTTCAAATTTTCTTGATAGTACACAATTCATTGGTATACAGGACACATTTAAAATTTACAAATCAATTAATTTACATGTATTGGGGTTGCATATGCTGTATTTTTTGTTTGTTTTCCTGATAATGATATGCATTTCTCCATTCAAACCTTACCCATTTGGTATCTACATTATCTAAACCTGAAGAATATTCTCTCATTCTGATCCAACAGCTTGGATGGCTGATTCTGCTCCATTTCCGTATAAGTTTAAGGTTTTGGGAATCTGGTTATAAAGGAGAGTTTTGTTTATTTTTTACATAGAAAAATACACACGGCTGACTGAGCTAGGATATCTTTGCTGTCCATGCATTATCAGTCCAGCATTATCAATCTGTCTGGACATTCAGCACCAAGTTACAGGTGGAGCAATGGTGAAGTTACGTTTCTATATGCATTGCCTATGACTGCTTGGTGTATTTCCTTTTGACAACGGTTGTTATGTTTTTTCTACTCACTGAAAGTCATCAGTTTGAAATGATAATCTTTTTCTCCTGGTAAAGAATTTCTACCCTGTCTCAGCTTGCCTAAGGAATACAGTTAAAACCATTCAAAACAGAACTTCAGTATTATAAAAACACTCACTTAAATTTTTTTAGAAAAATTCCAGAATCAAATTATAAAAGTACAGCATGGTGATGAATGGAATCTGATTTTTAAAGGGCAGAAATGCATCCTGACAAAGCAAGAGAAAATCTCACAGACTATTCAGAACAGAACCCATTAGAATGTTGAAATAATTCTCAAATTCAAAGTCTTTGGCCGCTAGTGTTTTATGAAATATTTTCTATAGGATATACCAGCAGCTACTTGACTCTGTTTTCCCTCAGTAGCTTTGGATTAATTAGAGGCCTAGGATAACTTTAGAAAGGGAAATAACTCATCTTTTTCAGACACTATCCAGTTGAATCTTGAAATGAGGATGTGGGTATCTTCTCAGCATGCCTGACTCTTTGTGACTCCAAGGACTATATCCCATCATGCTCTTCTATCCACGGGATTTTACAGGCAAGAATACTGGAGTGGCTTGCTATTTCCTTCTCTAGGGGTGGGCATCTCTACCCTAGCTCCAAATCCATATTGTGAATTTGACTTATAACATGATAGTGGGAAAATAAAGTTCTTTGTGCTCCTTTTAGTAACAGAGAATGAAGTAAGTATTGTCAGGAAAGAGGGGGGAAATCAGCCTTCAATTTTCTTCTTTATTGAAACACGATTATTTTGGAAGATCCCTTTGTATATGCTTCTTTTTTGTTATCATCAAGGGAATTTAGCTTAGGTTCCTGGCTATGCCCAGCTTCAAGAAATTATACATTTGTATAAAATTTATAGGTGTTACTAACATTGGTATGGCCTGGTCCACAGGTTGGAGATTCAGATATGATCACAACACAGCTGTTTTTTTTTTCAATGATTAAAGTGCAGGCTGACTTTTTGCACCACTCACACATTTATATTCTTTTTAAAAACTACTTACATATACTTGCCCAAAGAAACATGTGAGAATACCAACTTAAATAGCATGGGCAGGCTGCTGGTGATTGTTTTAGCTGGGTGATGATGGTTTCTTATACTTTTTATGTATGTGTATGTTTTAAATTTCTCAGAATATGTTTCTGTTCAGGGGCCATTCTGCAAGTCATTACACTCAATGAGCCATGTCCCAAAAGAGACAGCTTCCCTCAGTGGGTTTCATTTCCTATCTGCCTTCAGAGTGAAATCATGCTCCTGTCTGAGTGAGGAGTAAGTCCAGGATACTATGTGATTTTGTTTTTCACACAGAATAGATGCCAAATGAAAGTCACCTCTTCTTCATCTGATGCTCAAGTCTAGACACTCCAGTCTGCTCCAATGCTAAAAATGATATCCACTCATGCTTAAGAGCTAGAAGGAAAAGGAACTTCAGTGTAGCAAATGAGAAAGGAGTTTCAAAGTTGGCATTCTCCAAAGGGATTTTCAAGGGTATTTCACTGTATATAAAGTTTGCCTTATGTACTGAGATCATAAATACTTTTTTAAGCATCATCCTCAACCCATGACATGCTTGGGGTTAATTCTTCAGAAGCCAAAGAAATTAGAAATCTCATTGATCTCTAGTATTAGTCTCCTGTCTTAATGCTCCACAATTCGTTGTTGAAACCTTGCTCTGTACAGCCCACAGTTATTGTTTCCAGGGTTCTGATTATACAGTGGAAGTGAGAAATAGTTTTAAGGGACTAGATCTGATAGAGTGCCTGATGAACTATGGATGGAGGTTCGTGACATTGTACAGGAGACAGGGATCAAGACCATCCCCATGGAAAAGAAATGCAAAAAAGCAAAATGGCTGTCTGGGGAGGCCTTACAAATAGCTGTGAAAAGAAGAGAAGTGAAAAGCAAAGGGGAAAAGGAAAGATATAAGCATCTGAATGCAGGGTTCCAAAGAATAGCAAGGAGAGATAAGAAAGCCTTCCTCAGTGATCAAGGCAAAGAAATAGAGGAAAACAACAGAATGGGAAAGATTAGAGATCTCTTCAAGAAAAGAGATACCAAGGGAACATTTCATGCAAAGATGGGCTCAATAAAGGACAAAAATGGTATGGACCTAACAGAAGCAGAAGATATTAAGAAGAGGTGGCAAGAATACACAGAAGAACTGTACAAAAAAGATCTTCACGACCAAGATAATCATGATGGTGTGATCACTGATCTAGAGCCAGACATCCTGGAATGTGAAGTCAAGTGGGCCTTAGAAGCATCACTATGAACAAAGCTAGTGGAAGTGATGAAATTCCAGTTAAGCTAGTTCAAATCCTAAAAGATGATGCTGTGACAGTGCTGCACTCAATATGCCAGCAAGTTTGGAAAACTCAGCAGTGGCCACAGGACTGGAAAAGGTCAGTTTTCATTCCAATCCCAAAGAAAAGCAATGCCAAAGAAGGCTCAAACTACTGCACAATTGCACTCATCTCACACGCTAGTAAAGTAATGCTCAAAATTCTCCAAGCCAGGCTTCAGCAATGCGTGAACCGTGAACTTTCAGATGTTCAAGCTGGTTTTAGAAAAGGCAGAGGAACCAGAGATCAAATTGCCAACATCCGCTGGATCATTGAAAAAGCAAGAGAGTTCCAGAAAAACATCTATTTCTGCTTTATTGACTATGCCAAAGCCTTTGACTGTGTGGATCACAATAAACTGTGGAAAATTCTTCAAGAGATGGGAATACCAGACCACCTGACCTGCCTCTTGAGAAACCTGTATGCAGGTCAGGAAGTAACAGTTAGAACTGGACATGGAACAACAGAATGGTTCCAAATAGGAAAAGGAGTACTTCAAGGCTGTGTATTGTCACCCTGCTTATTTAACTTATATGCAGAGTACATCATGAGAAACGCTGGACTGGAAGAAGCACAAGCTGAAATCAAGATTGCCAGGAGAAATATCAATAACCTCAGATATGCAGATGACACCACCCTTATGGCAGAAAGTAAAGAGGAACTCAAAAGCCTCTTGATGAAAGTGAAAGAGGAGAGTGAAAATGTTGGCTTAAAGCTCAACATTCAGAAAACGAAGATCATAGCATCTGGTCCCATCACTTCATGGGAAATAGATGGGGAAACAGTGGAAACAGCGTCAGACTTAATTTTGGGGGGCTCCAAAATCACTGCAGGTGGTGCTGCAGCCATGAAATTAAAAGACGCTTACTCCTTGGAAGGAAAGTTATGACCAACCTAGATAGCATATTCAAAAGCAGAGACATTACTTTGCCAACAAAAGTCCATCTAGTCAAGGCTATGGTTTTTCCTGTGGTCATGTATGGATGTAAGAGTTGGACTGTGAAGAAAGCTAAGCACTGAAGAATTGATGCTTTTGAACTGTGGTGTTGGAGAAGACTCTTGAGAGTCCCTTGGACTTCAAGGAGATCCAACCAGTCCTTTCTAAAGGAGATCAGTCCTGGGTGTTCTTTGGAAGGACTGATGCTAAAGCTGAAACTCCAGTACTTTGGCCACCTCATGTGAAGTGTTGACTCATTGGAAAAGACTCTGATGCTGGGAGGGATTGGGGGCAGGAGGAAAAGGGGACAACAGAGGATGAGATGGCTGGATGGCATCACCGACTCGATCGACGTGAGTTTGAGTGAATTCCGGGAGTTGGTGATGGACAGGGAGGCCTGGCGTGCTGCAATTCATGGAGTCACAAAGAGTCAGACACGACTGAGCAACTGAACTGAACTGAGGGGTTTCTGGCCTCTTTACTGTTCATTTAAATTCAAATCCTTTCCTCCCAAGAAATGTCTTCACTCTAATTGAACGGTTTTAAACACTGAGCCTGCCTCCATTACTGACGGTTAGAAGTAAGGAAGAGAATCCGAAGAGTGGGGAGGGCACAAGATCAGTGCTCTATCATTTTCAGAGGCTGCAAACAATCTCCTATTTCTTTCCTGGAGCAAGGCCCTGGGCCTGAGATAACTAACTAGGCTCCAGGGTTCATTTGAATTAAGAGTAAACAAAATTATTCTTTAATCTCTGCAGTGAACCAAACCATTTCAAATTCAAATTGGCTGCAAACTATTCAAGGACAACAAAAGAAACAAGAGAATCAGGGAAGCAAAGAGTTAGGGTCATCTAATGTGGGTCCCAAAGGATGCAGCCCGAAGATGACTGAGAGGCCTCTGGGAGGGAGAGAGGACTGTCCTGAAAATCTATGCCCCAAATATTAATATCTGAACATAGTGGTTCATTCTAAAACAGTTCAAAACATCATTTTGTGTTGCACCTAAGAGGCTAAATAGTGAAGGAAGGGCAGACTTGAGTGACAAATAGGATTGGACACGTTCTTTTCAGCTTGTTTATTTACAAGGGTATGCTTCTCCTTCCAAAGCTGAAAGTTACTATGAATCATTTTAGAACTGTTTTTATACTGATGAAACTGTGTGCCTATGTGTGTCTGTCTAGACAGACCTATTTTAAAATCTGAAAACCCCTGTCACTCACTAGGTGTCATCTTAATTCACTTCTCAATCCCTCTTTACGTTTAAAATAGTAACTGAAGTATATACCTCAAACTTTGCTAGAAGATTTAACTTGGAAAATATTTATAAAGCAATTTAATTCATGGTGAACTCTCAGGAAATCTCCCCCTTTCTACCTTTAGCACTGTAATTCACAATGCATCAGAATCTATATTCCATCCTCACCTCAGTTCCCTTATTTTTAATACTTTTTGCAATGTAAATTTGAAAACCGAGCAGCCTTTGTCTTCTCTCAGTGAAGATCCATTACAGGAAAAATGACTAAGAGAAATCTACGTGGGTTTAAAAAAAATAAATCTGTGGAGAGAAAAGTAACATGGACTTTATTTCTCAGGATCCAAAACAGTTAGTTGGATCAATTTAGCTAATTATTAAATCAAGTTAATTAAAAAAATAATTAGCTAAGCAATTTGTTGAATGGTTGGTTGTGGTCTTATTGTCAAAAGAATTCCAAGCAGGGTTTTTTTTTTTTTTTTTGAATATCTCACCTCTGTCTTTCCTGCTTCATCCTTCTATACTAATTGTTCTACTGTGTCTTGGGGGAAGGTTAGAAAATTGTAAAATAATATAAGCTCATTGTAAAACAAATAAGCAAAACAAAAATATATCAACTCAAAAGTGAGATTTCCATCTTACTCAAGTACACCCTTTGGAAAAAGTCATGGTAATATTTTGGTGCACATCTTACCATTCTTTGTGTAAATTATTCCTTCTTAAAAGTCCACATCCACTCTAATTTGCTGGTAAATTTTCAAACTCTAAATTTCATATCTCTTTAACAGAAGCTAGTAATATGGATCTTCCTCTGGTGTGACAGTCTAACTCAAAAGAAGTCTCTTTCACTCATTCACATACACACACCACTGCATATCAATGCTGCTTAAGATAATCATACTTTAGTCAAGAAGATCTTGATTGTGCTAGTGAAGTGACTGGCACAGCTGTTCCAAAATTCTGTTCCTAGCCGAACTGAGACAAGGCAACTTCTCCACCTACAACCCAACTCCTTGTCCATTAATAGCTTTAAAATGTCTATTCATGACAACCAAAGTTCTCTCTCTTACCTGTCATCAAATAAAATAATGGACATGTATATATTGGATTTTAATCTAGTTTTTAACTCAACAGCATGTTTTGATCATCTTTCTAAGTTAGTGTGTAAAAAAGTACTTCATTCATTTTAACTGGCCACCAGTGTCACATATTTAAATGTGCCTGACACATTTAACCAACCTCCTGATTGATGGATATCTTCTTACTTTTCTTTGATGAAATTCTATTGAGTCATTCACTTAATGGGTTTCTGTGCCAGGAAAAGTAGGACTATCCCTGCCAAAGGTATATCTTTGGGTCCCTGAGAACTATGAGGCTCCAGCAACACATGCAACCACTTAGAAAGGCAAAAAAGTCTCAGTGGGTAATGTGATTTTAGCCAAGGTACATTTTTGTGGGCTAACCAGCATTTTTGTGTGCTTGATAATTTTTGGAAATACCTCAAAATTCTGTTAAATTTACTATATATTATCTTTAGCTCTTAAAATGTTGTTGTTCATGACCTGGCTCCTGTCCAGGCTCAGTTCTCACTCCTTCCACACATGCTCTCCACATTCAGTCATCCAACTGCTGGCTGCCATGCAAAGAGGCCAGACTTCACCCCACCTTACCTCTACATCTGGTGTGCTCTCTGCCACAAATCCTCCTTTTCCTAGCGTCTCTATTGAAATATTCCACGTTCAAAGGCTTTGACCATTGTTTCCTCTGTAAATCTCTCTCTCCTTGTCTTGTACCACCTCATGAAAACCCTCTGTTATTTTCTCCTCTCCACTTCCAAGGCATCATGTCTATTTTTCTGGTAAAATGCTTTCTGTATCCTATCCTAACAACGTGTTTTAAGTGTGTCTTCTCTTCTGTAGAACAGGATTCTTGGGGGCAGGAACCACTTTGCCAGTGTTTATCCCACAGAAGGAACTGCCTAGATATCAGGAGACCTGACTCAAAAGAGCAGCCACCTTGAGACCCTCTTCTCATCCTGTATAAGTTCCAGATGAGAGGAATGGACAGGGTGCTATTATGGAAGTGCATGTGGACATTTTTTACATGATCATTATTTCAAAAGTTGCCTTTTCTGCTCAAGCTGCCATCACACTGAGAATTACGTCATCCATCCTTTACTGTACACATTTCCCACTGCTAGGTAATGCTCAACAATGTACTGTAGCATCCAGTACAATCACATGTTCCATATGGCTCTGCATACATTTACTTTTATATTCATTGGCAATTTAGAATGGCACTGCTTATTATATATCAGACATCAGCCCGGCTAGAGCCTATCCAGGGATGTGTATTTAGACTGTCAGAAAGGAAAGGCTGACATTGGGCATGACTCATTACTGTGCAATATATGTGAGAGAGCATTTCAGGTGAAAATCAGCTTTAATCAGTGTCAGTAGATGTCGTGTGACGTTTTTATTCCCCAGCACTGATAATGATGCATCAATTCAGAAATGACAGCTTCCAGCACCACACACTGTGTCCTTTATGACCAAGCTCCAAGCTCTGATCATTGATCTAATTTGCTTCTGATTTTGGAGGATCAGTAGCAATAACAATGAAGATAAAAAAAAAGAAGGATTGTTTCTACAGAAATTAGGTATTAACCACAGTGATTACCATAACTGTATCTGTACACAGGGAAGGCTCTTTGCTTACTTGAAGATTACATGGAAAAAGTAAGATATCCCCATTCTGGAGATATTCCCAACGGCAACACAGTTATGTATTCTCTACTAGCTTATCTTTAGTTTTATACAAGCCCTGTGAGGTAGATTGATATTATCATCTCTATTGAGCAGCTGAGACATTTAAGTAAAAGAAAGTGAAAGTATTAGTTGCTCAGTCATGTCCAGCTCTTTGCAACACCATGGAGCCTGACAGGTTCCTCTGTCCATGGGATTATTCTGGCAAGAATATCGGAGTAGGTGCCCATTCCCTTCTCCAGGGGATCTTCCCAGCCCAGGGATCAAACTCAGGTCTTCTGCACTGCAAGTGGATTCTTTATCATCTGAACCACCAGAGAAGCCCAAGACATCTAAGGTTCAGTAAAGTTAATAATCAAGCGGTATGTCTCACTAAAAATCAATGAGTCACAAGGACCCAAACCAAAGTTTTCTGCTTCCATGACTTTTTAGAGAAATATTCATGATAGAAAAAGTCTAGATTAAATATTTCAAGAACCCAAACTTCAAGTACTATAGAAGAACTCTAGATTAAGAGCAGGGATCAATGTAAAGAAGCTAAAAGAAGACAAATTTTTCCAAGTTTTTAATTTTCCCAACATTAGCCCTACACTTCTAGAATCTTAAAATGAGCCCAATGAATAGAAACTATATATACATTTGTTTCCTTTTCCATTTTGTTACTATCATAGAAACACTGTCTATTCCATTCTTAACTGACTAGTTCTCCTGGTAGTTTCCCAGAAGAAAAAGAACTCAGTGCATCTTTTCATAATATGGCTTTGCACATAGATAACTAAGCATTTCTTCTGATGATCGATAAAATGTGAACAAAGCTATTTTCCCCTCAAAGGATAGACCCTTCGAGTATGCCACTAGGTAGACAACAACCCAAGGAATTATGTTGACTATATCCTCACCCCTAGGATACATAGATGATATCCTTTTTCTTCTCTTCTCTAATGCTTTCTTTCTCTCACCATGCCTTAATAACTCTGAGAATGAGAAATCTGAAAGCCATGGCTGTCCCAATTTATTGAGCCTCTAAAAGACAGCTTCATGGGATGCCCAATGATCTTGAACTGTGGTTGATGGATTCTAGGATCTGTCAGACTAGTATAGCCTCTTACTTTCTAGAATCATTTTTGAAATGCAATAAATAATTCTTGGGTACTTTAGAATAAATTTGATTCTCACTAGGAGAAAGAATAGGTAAAACCCTACTCAGTAAATCACAAAAGCATAACATGCAGTTTTTGCTTATATTAAAATAGGATCAGGAGTAAAGTAGATCAAGATAATGTATACATAACAGTTGCTTCCCTTCAGGAAAATATTTGCCAAAGTGAATATCCTTGTCTTTAGAACAATATGGAAAATTACCCATTGGATGATAATATAGTTAATGTATGCATAGCTTGCTAGATAATTTTGCCAAATATTTTTACTATAATTTTGGAAGAAAGCTTTGTGTATGTTGCTATACCTCAGGGAAATATTAGAATAACCCTGGTTTTTGTTTTTTAAATGATTTGTTTCTTACACTAACAAATGCCTCTGGGTTGATTAAATTTTCAGGAAATCATTTTCACGAGCTTAATAATTATTAACAAATTATTTTGAAGTAATGCTTTAAATTGTGTATTGGTGAGAACTGACTAATTAATGGTAATAGGTTAATAATTATAACAGAGGTTCCTTTGAGGTAATGAAATAATTGCTAGGTGCTGGGTAGATGACTCATACACTCCTCAGTTGATGATTTTTAAATATTTAAAGTGTTTTAATTGGTTATTAGTGTGTTTAAAATATATAAAAATAACTAGCAAAACTTAGGGCTGAAGTAAGACATTAAACCTTGAGCTGTCCCTTCCAAAGAATACAGAAACAGCCGATTGGTAAGAGGTCAATGGCAAGGTCACATGACTGATTTTATCCAATGAGTTGTAAGCGGAAGTAACATGTTTCGCATCTAAGACATAGGGGTTAAGAAGAGCATGTTCTTTCCTATGTCTTCTTTCTCCTTCCACCATTCGCTGTAAATTAGAATGACCTCAGAAGCCACATTATTAAGATGAGTGGAACCATGGATGGGACCTGGGTCTATGAATCATTAGGTAAAAAATTGCCCATTGACTCAGAACTGTTATTAGACTTTTGAGTGATAAATTTTCATTATGTTAAGACATTGAAATTTTCTTTTGTTATTGTTTGCTTTCATCAGAGCTGGTGTTACTCTAAGTGAAAAGGTTACAACTCTGTGAAAGTCATTGCTTTGCCCATTAAAATGGGGCAGACAATCTGATATCACCTTGAGTTCTAGACTTAGTGATCTGTACGTGACAAGCTCCAGCTGGTGGCAGTTCTCTCACCTACTACTAGAAGATGGATGACCCAGTGTCAGGAAGGTAAAGACTGACCGTACAACTATGATCTACTCTTTTTTTTCCCCTTTATTTATTTATTTTTTACCAGCTTCATGGATATTAGGAGAATAAAAACATCTTATATTTTCTGTTGGGCTAAAACTTTTAATATTGATTTAGAGACTCTGGGACCTAGTGATGGTAAGCTCTGTAAATATAGTTTATAAGTGTTTGAATGTCAATTTGTTGCACATGGATTATTTTCTTACCAATGCATACAAGAGCTAGTCCAGGTATACAGCAAATATTTCATTAACAATGTGGATGGTGACCTAGAATATGTTCTTCAAATTTGTCATAGAGACAAAGACTAACAGAGTAGATGAGGGAATACATCATTTGCTTTCATGCTTCCAAACTGTTGTCTAAGGTTTTCATTCGGCCTAAAATCCCCTTATTCTTTCTTTCTCATCTAGCTAACTCATATTCATCTTTCAAAATTCATCTCAACTGTCATCTCCTCCAGGAAGCCTACTGTCTTCCCAACAATAGCTGACTTAGGTGATTATATTTTCTCAATGCCTTGCATTCATTATGGCCTATAAGTCATTGATTTTATTGTTTTGTGTAGTGGTCTATAATTTTTCTTGTGGCAGATATTTTATCTTATTTAACTTTGTGTCTTCAAAGCCTACCACAGAGCCTAGCAGTTTGCTTATTATATCCTGTCATGTTCTAAAATTAATTGGAGTTGAATGAATGAGAGATCAAATCAAGATTAAAAAATCAATAATCTCAAATGATAAACTCAGACACTAAGAGAATTATCAAAAAATTCCAGTTTTTTTTTTAATACAGAAAAAAAAGAAACAAAAACACCCTCTTTTGAAAATAAAAATCATAGAATTTATGGCTTCACAAAACATAAAGTAAAAAGTATCTGCAGTTTTAGAGAACTAGAAGCTCAGAAAAAATCAAAGAAGAGAGTTACATAAATATAAGCAAAAATTCTTTCTCAGTTAGAGAAAAGTACCATATGTTCTGTAGGGTGAGGGTACATCTACTATATTCTTGGCAATGACAGGTGCTATACTCAGGAAAAACCAGAAAATGCCCCAAAGACAATGACTAGAACAGTGACCAGGATAGATCTAGGATTCTTTAAAGGAAGACCCTTCAATTATCTGGGTGCTCTTGTGCATAAAAAGGAGCTGAATTACTTTGTTAGATGCTAAAGATACAAACTGAGACAAATACATAAAAAGCTGCAGAAGTGAAACTGTGCAATTTTGAAGAAAAATATTCTAATAATTAAGATTTTTCAAAAAATATCTAAGGCCATTTTGGGTGAACTGTGGGGTTTAAGCAAAGGCTGAAAGACTTTTCATGAGAGTTGTGATAGAAGACATTCCTGCATTAGGAAAATACATTTAATTGTCCTTTATAAGTTGAATATTCTAGACTGGCTACTGTGAATCAGAATAATCAGGTCATATTCCAGTTTGTGCATAAAACTGTCCCCTTTTCCCTCCTCTATTTATGTCGTCTCCTTCATTATCTTCCACTTTTTGCTCCCTTAGTCTCCCTTCCACATTTTCTTTATTCTTATTTCTAAAACTTAATGAGCAACTTATATCAGTCAGGGAATGTAGTAAACATTGTGAGGTCAACAATGAACAAGTTACATAAGGCTGATGCTCTTACAGAGTTCATAGGCTGCTGAGAGGTATAGACAGGTAAATAAGTAAACAAAATTAAAGTTGTAAAAGGCTATGATAGGGGATTTGGAGAGTTCTCTTGGAGCAGTTATGAGTGGTTACTAACTGAAGCAGAGAGTGTTCAAGAGAAGTGACCCTGAATTTGTAGGCCTCTTAGAGGCAAGTTTAGCCCTGTTGGCAGCACTAATGTTCAGACTCAATAAGCTCCATTCACCTGGTTCTCTGTATTGACTTTCACCCATGATGCTCCAATCATTTCCCAAATTAATTTCTGTAATCATCAAATGTCTCTATGAAGGTAATACACATCATATCCTTTTACCTCCATCTGATAATTGCCAGTGCAGGTGTTCTGGGCTGGGCAAGTGGGTATGAGGGGGAGAAGAAAAGAGACAGAGAAAAAGAGGGAGGGAGAAAGAGGAGAATTATCTAAGTCTCTCAGGAGACATCGCTTCTCGTGAAGAGGTAGATTTTAATTTCAGGGCTGGTTGTAAGCTAGCCTTGAATATGTAACGGCTAACATGATTGCCTACAGAGCTACCATCAATCCAGACTTGAAACTCATTATTGTAAATTGCTTTGGGATACCTTGAGCATGAAAAATGCAGTAAAAACAAAATCTATTTTACTAAGAAGGAGGTAAAACTATAAGGACAAATATTAGAGCTTTCCTTACTGGAGTGAGAAGACAAAGAGGACACAAGTGACCCTGACTCTTCCCAAGGGGTAGCTGTTGAAAGAAGAGGAAAAACAAGATTAAAAGACTTTACTTTCTTCCTCAGAAACAACAAGGAACTAATTAACTGAGCTGGTCTCAATATGCTGACCTTTATTACGTGTCATCTATTAAGATGTTTCTACCAGAAGCCAGTGGTGACACATGCTAATTGCATCCTATTTGTGTTGACTATCATGCCCTCTCTAATGATCATCTGTTTCTACAAAATTGCCACATGTCAACACTTCAACCAAAGAGTCCAGTTAAGCTACAAGTTACCTTCAATAGGCATAAATTGGGTTGACTTTCATTCTTTGTCAGTCTGTCAAGGAAAGGCAAGGAATTTGGCTAACACGATTGGAAGGACATTAATTTTGTACTGAAAATGTATTACAGATGTTTGCTCCTCCCTTCCCCACCCCCCCACCCACAGCTTGATTTTTCTTATGCTGCAATAAAAGACCTTATTCTGGCTAGATGGCTTTACCACCTTACTGTAAAAAGACCGACTGAAATAATTTTCCTGAAGGTATTGATACTTAAACACTGATATATTGTCTCATACTCCAAGTTCTGTGGATTCTTTTTTTATTCAAACCTTAAACTTTTTATTTTGTATTGGGGTATAGCCAATTAACAATTTGTGATAGTTTCAGGTGGACAGCAAAGGCACTTAGCCATACATATACATGTATCCATTCTCCCCCAAACCCCACTCCCATCCAGTTTGGCATATAACATTGAGTAGAATTCCATATGCAATATAATAGGTCCTTGTTAGGTATCCATTTTGAAAATAGCAGTGTGCACATGCCCTTCCCAGACTCCCTATCTTTTCCCTCTGGCAACCATAAGTTTGTCTTCTAAGTCTGTGGGTCTCTTTCTATTTTGTAAGTAAATTCATTTGTATCATTTCTCTTTAGATTCCCCATATAAGGGGTGTCATACGATGTTTCTCCTTCTCTGTCTGACTTAGCTCTCTCAATATAACACTCTTTAGGTCCATTCATGTTGCTGCAAATGACATTATTTCATTCTTTTTCAGGGATGAGTAATAGTCCATTGCATATATATACCACATATTCTTTATCCATTCCTCTGCTGGTGGACATTTAGGTTTCTTCTATGTTTTGGCTATTGTAAACAGTGCTAAAATGAACACTGGGGTGCATGTATCCTTTCAGATCATGTTTTTCTCTGGATATATGCCCAGGAGTGTGATTGCAGGGTCATATGGTAGCTCTATTTTTAGTTTTTTAAAGAATCTCCATACTGTTCTCCATAGTAGCTGTACCAATTTATACTCCTACCAACAGCGTAGGAGAGTTCCCTTCTCTCCACACCCTCTCCAGCGTTTGTTGTTTGTAAATTTTTTGATGATAGCCGTCTGACTGGTGTGAGGTGATATCTCATTGTAGCTTTGATTTGCATTTCTCTAATAACTAGCAATGTTGAACATCTTCTCATGTTCCCATTGTCTATCTATATGTCCTATTTGGAGAAATGTCTATTCAGGCTGTGAACTTTCTTTATAACACTTATCTTAGTTGTATTTGTAATGTCGTCATGTGATTCTTTGTCATCATGTGAATCATCTTTGATTCTTTGACTTTCACCCCATTGATGCTCCAGGAGAGCAAGGATCGTGTCCAATTTTGTTCAGTATTTTACGTCTAGCTTTCAGCACAAGCTCTGGCACAGAGTAGGTACTCAATGAATAGTTCCTGAATAAAGGAAGATATAAACAACATTGAGAATGAATTCTAATTTATGAGTCTTAGAAATGGTATTGCCTCAAGAAGACTTACCGAATAGTCCAAACTATATATGACTTCTCTGAATTTCTCATGTGACTTATTTATGTCTTTCTCAAAGAAGTTATACCATTCTGTCTTGCATTATAATTATTTAGGTTTCTGAAAGATACCCTCAATGACTATTATTGCCTTAAACACAATAGGAACTCAATAAATGTGTGTTGAATGTGAGGTAGTGTCTGTGCCTTATTTATCTCTATATAGATAGGCAACAGATGCTTAATGGTGTTTGTAAAATTAAAGCTGGTGACACTTCACTCTTTTATTAGGGATATTTCAGTTTTGAGTAACAGAAAGATAACTCTAGCAGACTTAATCAAAAAGCCATAATTTACAACTCATATAACTTAAAAGACTAGGGTTCCGTTTTAAAAAGGTTAATTCTATCACTGAAGTCCCAACTTTATATCTCCCCTCTGTGTCTATTCCTAAGAATGGCTGCACTACGATGGTTGCAAACTTCCTAGAACTAAATTTTCTCTAATCGTGTTCACTATATGCCAGGCACTGTTTTCAGTGTTTCAGGAGTAGCTCATGTAGACAATGCCAGACACTGTTTTCAATGCTTCAGGGTTAGCTCATGTAACTCTCAAAAACAACTCTATAGATTGGCAAGATTGATATTACCATTTTACACATGAGAATACCAAGGGACAGAAAGATTAAATAAGTTCCCCAAGGTCATACAAGTGGAGTAGCTATGATTTAAATTCATGTGATTTGTCTCTAGATTATCTACTCCATACAAACCACTATACTAACTTATTTAGCACAACAGAAAGAAAGTCTCCCTTTTATTATAGCCTATGGAACAAAGTAGAAACATCTCTCCCTGAAGACTCAAGAAAATATCTCTTTGCATCTAATTGGCCTGACTGGGTTAAGTTTTCCTTCCAGTCACACCTTGTAGCCAGTTGTAGGGATGTGAGGATTAGCTTAAATCTATTAGGACCAAATTCTGGAGTTAAGTGGCCTGAAAATAGTATGGCCTGAATAGGGCAAGGTAGATATCCATGTGAATTCACTGATACTGTTACCCTGGCTATGAGTGAGGATATGTTGGGTGGGAAAAAAAATCAAATGTACATTGTAACTGGTAAATCCCAAGAGACATTTTAAGAAGAACTATACTTCAAAGTTTCTGTATCTTTAAAGAATAAGTAGAATTCTAGATAAATCCATTGAAAAATAAGAATTTTACTTTGTATATACAGCCGTTGTTGAACAATTTTGTAAGCCTAATCACAGGAAGTCTATCTGCAGAATGGCCAAATACAATTAATTGATTACACTGGCAAGGTGGACCAAGAGATTTATTTGATTATACTTTAGAATTAGAAATGTTCTATATCTGTTTTATGGTTGAGTTTGTAGAAAGAGCTTTTCCCTGATTTAAGAAAACTCAAAGGGTATGTTTGCTGAGCTTTGGTCTACAGTAATGCAGTGAATAATCATTCAAATAAAACTGCTGCTGCTGCTGCTGCTAAGTTGCTTCAGTCATATCTGACTCTGTGCGACCCCATAGATGGCAGCCCACCAGGCTCCCCCATCCCTGGGATTCTCCAGGCAAGAATACTGGAGTGGGTTGCCATTTCCTTCTCCAATGCATGAAAGTGAAAAGTGAAAGTGAAGTTGTTCAGTCGTGACCGACTCTTAGCAACCCCATGGACTGCAGCCTACCAGGCTCGTCCATCCATGGGATTTTCCAGGCAAGAGTACTGGAGTGGGTTGCCATTGCCTTCTCCCTCAAATAAACCTAGGTAGTATCTAATCATAGTTTAAGAAAACTAAAGAGGAGCAGATCATTAGGAATTAAATCAGCACTTAAAAAGAATATGGTCTCCCAATCAGTTTATGGACTTCTACCACCAAACCGGCTCCTCTCCACACAATCTAGAATTCATCTAAACTTTCAATATGCTTAACTGAAAAGATAAGAGATCTGGATTAGAAAACAGCTGACCTGAGCTGAAAACCAGATGCCTGCAACTCAGCTGAAATTTCTGGGAGAGATAAATTATGAACAAAGATAACATTTTAGAAACTCTGGTGTCAGTGAGCTAATGGGCAGCTCCAGACAAAGACTAGAGAAGAAAAACATTATTATTTGAGGATGGTAATAGAAGTAATTATCTGTTTGCCCGGAAAAAAAAAAAAAAAGCAATAAAAGGCTATGATGAATCCATAGAATCAGTCAACAAAAGAAATTTTCTAGAAATATTTGACCTAATTACAACTGAGGGTTTGTTGGCTGTTTTCACAAATGTCTTAAGGATGTAACACTCACCACAAAATGAGCTATACATCAATAGGTCATGCAATGCAAAACTCAGACCCAAAAGAGCCTACAGACTGCGGACAAAGAACAAATGAAGCACTGGAAATGAAATGAGCAAATTAGCCATACAGAAATAAAGACACATTGAAGAAAGAAGATTTAGAGAAAGAATCTGAGGCTCTGATTGTGCAAAACTGTAAATGTAATATAGTAAACGCAAAACCAAAGAAGAGTATTCAGTAAAGGGATATTTTAACTCTAAATTTAGATTATCAGCTTCATCATGCAATTATCTCTGATTTATGTAGCATGGATACAGACAGAAAAAGAAAAAGGGATTAAAACTATTGAAGTATAATTAGCGGAGGATATTATTCCTGACCCCAGTGGATTATTTTAACTTAATTGACAATTATTTAAGAACCTAAATATTTGACAATGTATAATTACATTTAGGGCTTCCCTGGTTGCTCAGATTGTAAAGAATCCACCTGTAACGCTGGAGACCTGGGTTTGAACTCTGTGTTGGGAATATCCCCCAGAGAAGGGCACAGCAACCCACTCCAGTATTCTTCCCTGGAGAATCCCTATGGACAGAGGAGCCTGGCGGGCTGCAGTCCATGAGGTCACAAAGAGTTGGACATAACTGAGCAACTAAGCACGGCAGAATTAATTTAAGACATGATTTGCGGCAGGGACAATTATTCCAAAAACATTTAAGCACAAACACATACTTAAGCACAAAAAATGGTTTGTGCTTATACATTTTTAGGCAACAAAACATATTTAAGCTAATCAGAATTTTCCTTTAGTGAATGCACCTTTCTGGGAAGTCTCAGATACTGAAAACCCCCAAACATCTGTTTTTCCTGACACTGTTCTTGGGTTGCTGAATGTTGTTTGAGAAAATCACATTACCTTCTAAGTTGGTTCCCTTACAAATTTGCAATTTCAAAACTCAACCTGTTCTTTAATGCTGCTTAAGAATTACTCACATATCTGTTTTTTGCTCTAATGAAGTCCTTGTCTTTTATTTCTCCAAATTTTACTATCCTTCTTCAGTTCTGTTCAATTTATCTTTTTCTGTGCTCCTCTCCATTCCTCATGATAATTTAGCTTTCTACTTCCTAGCCATAAACTGCTGTAATACTCCCTCAAATGTCCCTTATCTGTGTCTATATTTCTGCCTGTCATTTGCCTTCCTTCCTGTCTTAGAAGGGCAAAGGGAGTGGTGGTAATCCTTTCTGCTATTCAAATTCTACACTTCAGTTGTGCATTGGAATATATTCTCTCTTAACTCCATCAAACATTACTTGGCCAACTGTTCTTCACTTTCTCTCCCTCATTTTCTTCTTCCCTTTTCTCTTAAGTTGAAATCTTCTAAGAAAACATTGGATTTTTCCACTAAAACAAGCCACCATCCTTTTCTCTTCTCTTTACAACCAGACTTTGAAGTCTTTATCTAAAGCAGAATGTCTCCATCTGGGAACTCCTACATTTTGGCCAGAGAATTTTTGCTGTGTGATCTGTCCTGTGCACTGTAGGGTGTTTAGCATCCTTAACTTCCACCTACCAGCTAGATGACAGTAGCACTTCCCTAGTTGTGACAATCAAAAATGTCTCCAGATATTGCCAAAGGTCTGCTGAAGGGAAAATCATCTCTAGTTGAGAATTCCTGCTGTAAAGCTCCCATCTCCAAGTAATTGTGACCCAATTGCTTTTTCAGCTCAGTAAAATATGACTTCTGTTCTGACAACTGTATGCAAATGACTCAATTGCAGAACAGCAATATCCAAATGACCAAATCCAATGGTCTACCTGCAGTCTCATTGTCTGGACATTTGACTTTGTCAGTGGTTTCTTCTTATTGAAACTTCCTTCTTCAGTGGCTTCCTTGACCACTCTCCAAGGTGTTCTTCAGTCTCTCTTGCTGGTTCTTCTTCTTCTACCCTACTTTTAAACTCCACAATTCTAACCCTTCCTTGAAAGTGTAGGTCTACTTTCATGACTCCAACTAACTAAATGCATATAGGCCAGTGACTCCACAAACTTAAACTCTAAGAGATTTATCCTGAACTCTAGACACACACTGATAGCAATCAAGGCATTTATTTCTAGTTGAATCCCCAAAACACCTGAAAACTCAGAAAGTACAATGGACTTCTCAGATACATATTCTAAAGTCAAGTCTTGTTCACTAGATCTGTTTAGTGGACCACCATCCAACAGTCAACTGTTACCTAACTCTACAGTCAGTGTCAACTCTTCTGCCATTCTGAATTCCTAAATCTGTCAGTTACCAAATCCCTTGCATTCCAGTTCTGAAATCTCTTTAACTGATTTTTCCTTTTCATTCCTATAGACTTTACACTGATCAAATAATATTCCACTTTTACATGGACTCATGGCTTTAAACTTGCCTCTGATCCATCCTGTTCATTGTCAGTATCTTTTTAAAATACATACCTGATTTTTCTATGTCCATGTTTATAAAGATCTCAGTGTTTCTCATTGCTTATAGCTGTATTTCCCAAATAATGGTACTCTTAAATTTTAGTGGTACCTAAGATGTTTTATGTGATGTGCACTTTCTTGTTTCTATTATTTTAAAACTTAAAAGCTTTTGCACAATGAAGGAAACTATAAGCAAAGTGAAAAGACAGCCTTCAGGATGGGAGAAAATAATAGCAAACGAAGCAACTGAGAAAGAATTAATCTCAAAACTATACAAGTAACTCCTACAACTCAATTCCAGAAAAATAAACAACCCAATCAAAAAAAATGGACCAAAGAACTAAACAGACATTTCTCCAAAGAAGACATACAGATGGCTAACAAACACATGAAAAGATGCTCAGCATCACTTATTATCAGAGAAATGCAAATCAAAACCACAATGAGGTACCATCTCATGCTGGTCAGAATGGCTGCTATCCAAAAATCTACAAACAATAAATGCTGGAGAGGGTGTGGAGAACAGAGAACCCTCTTATATTGTTGGTAGGAATGTAAACTAGTACAGCCACTATGGAAAACAGTGTGGAGATTCCTTAAAAAATTGGAAATAGAACTGCCTTATGACCCAGCAATCCCACTGCTGGGCATACATACCGAGGAAACCAGAATTGAAAGAGACACGTGTACCCCAATGTTCACTGCAGCACTGTTTATAATATCCAGGACATGGAAGCAACCTAGATGTCCATCAGGAGATGAATGGATAAGAAAGCTGTGGTACATATACACAATGGAATATTACTCAGCCATTAAAAAGAATACATTTGAATCAGTTCTAACGAGGCAGATGAAACTAGAGCCTATTATAGAGAGTTAAGTAAGCCAAAAAGAAAAACACCAATACAGTATACTAATGCATATATATGGAATTTATAAAGATGGTAATGATAACCCTATATGCAAGATAGCAAAAGAGACACAGATGTATAGAACAGTCTTTTGGACTCTATGGGAGAAGGCGAGGGTGGGATGATCTGAGAGAAGAGCATTGATACAAGTATATTATCATATATGAAACAGATTGCCAGTCCAGGTTTGATGCATGAGACAGGGTGCTCAGGGCTGGTGCACTGGAATGACCCAGAGGGATGGGATGGGGAGGGATGTGGGAGGGGGGTTCAGGATGGGGAACACATGTAAACCCATGGCTGATTCATATCAATGTATGGCAAAAATCACTACAATATTGTAAAGTAATTAGCCTCCAATTAAAATAAATAAATTTTTAAAAATATAAATAAATAATATAGTTTTACGCTTATTGCAATTTGTATTAGGAAAAAAAAATATAGCTAGTATATCAAATTTGTGATTTCACAGACAGCACTGAGAATGGAGCTAAGTAAAAACACTGAATCTATTTAATATCACTCTGGGGAAAAAATACCAAGTAAATAATAGAATTTAGTGGTGGCAAAACTTATGCAGGTTGCGTCTAAGTTTCTAAAGGAAGGACCTACTAGATAAAATGGTAATTACGAGCTTACTAAGATAAAATCTAAAGTCCTTAGTAGGTCTGAAAGTTGCTTCCATAATCAGATCCAATGTGCTAATTGTGACTTTCCCACAATCCCCAATCTCCACTCTATGTGCAAGTCACACAAGAACTGTCTATTACTGAACCTGAGATGTAATTTTATGCCTTCATGTCTTGTTCTTGCTGTTATCTCTGTCTGGACTGGCACTGTGGCAGTTCCAATGGATTGCTTCTCTTTGTGTCCATTCCAATAGTTTATTGGAAGAGGAAATTAAGAGGATGTGACCTTGCTTGACCCCTGAGCACAACCTGGGCAACAGGAGGCCCCTTATTTCTTCCCCTGTCCTTGGAAAGTACACTCTGCCTATTGTTTCCACAGTGGGAACCTTTTTCAAGGATATAGACTTGAGAAAGCAACATGTTATTGAGACTAGGTGATATAGATACATGACTGAACCCCATTAAGGACTCTATATAAACTTTTAAGATTCTGGTGGGTGGGTGTGGAGATCTATTCGTCTTACAGTTGGCAAGACAAGTCTTGTATATAAGTTCTCTTTCTTATTAAAATTCCCACCTGCCAGTCTGGAATAACTTGTCTTCTTCAGTTTCTTCTCAACCTCTGTGTTCAGGGGTCAATTTCAGATTTTACTCAGGAAACTCCAGAGGTCGAAACTAACTTATCTTTTTAGTGTGCCTTTCAGTATGGCAAGTCTAGAGCATTTTTTTTCCAGATTCTCTTGCAGCTGGAGTTCCAGTTGTAGGTTAGGATCCACCAATCAGAAACACATACATGAGATTTCAGAATTGGAAAATTACTCCTGTACTTCTGTTGCTTCTGTTCCTTCTGTAGCAGCACAGTCATGAGATTAGGGGTTTTATGAAGAAGCAGATGGCCTAGGAGCTCATGTGGGGCTGAGACATGGGGCAGGAGTCAGGTTTTTGTGGCAGGTTTATTGTAACAGAGGTGGAGTAGTTCCAGAGACAAGATGTCTGATGGGGGATTTGAAACTGTCTACTTTCTGGATCATTCTCTAGATTCTGAATGGTAACAAAGGTACTTGCTCTTCCATCAGAAACTCCCATGATATTGCTTTGAAAGTTGTTCCTAGAAACTAAACCTTGAGCCTGATCTTCCAGGCTATACAAGGTTTCTGCGAGTATTTTATTCTTTATATTGCATTCAAATTTGCTTGAACTATCTAGAACATTTTCTGCCATTGGACATTGAATGCTGACCAAAGAAGGTTTTGCTTCTAAACATTCTCTCCAACTTGATTTTTATCCCACATTTCTGCACTTTCTATATTTAATATTTATTACTTTGATAAGTAAGGAACTTTATGTGCCTGTACTATTTTAAAATATTTATTATATATGTGTGCATGCCAAGTCGCTACAGTCATGTCTGACTCTGCAATCTTATGGACTGTAGTCCACCAGACTCTGTTCCTGGGATTCTGCAGGCAAGAATATCAGAGTGAGATGCCATGCCCATCTCCAGGGTATCTTCCCAACCCAGGGATAGAACCCACATCTCTTATGTCTCCTGCATTGGTTGCCAGGTTCTTCACCATTAGCACCACCTGGGAAGTCATATATATCAGTTCACTTAAGTAGCTCAGTCGTGTCCAACTCTTTGTGACCCCATGAATCGCAGCAAGCCAGGCCTCCCTGTCCATCACCAACTCCCAGAGTATAATCAGACTCATGTCCATCAAGTCAGTGATGCCATCCAGCCATCTCATCCTCTGTCGTCCCCTTCTCCTCCTGCCCCCAATCCCTCCCAGCATCAGAGTCCTTTCCAATGAGTCAACTCTTTGCATGAGGTGGCCAAAGTACTGGAGTTTCAGCTTTAGCATCATTCCTTCCAAAGAAATCCCAGGGCTGATCTCCTTCAGAATGGACTGGTTGGATCTCCTTGCAGTCCAAGGGACTCTCAAGAGTCTTCTCCAACACCACAGTTCAAAGGCATCAATTCTTCGGTGCTCAGCCTTCTTTACAGTCCAACTCGCACATCCATACATGACCACAGGAAAAACCATAGCCTTGACTAGACGGACCTTTGTTGGCAAAGTAATGTCTCTGCTTTTGAATATGCTATCTAGGTTGGTCATAACTTTCCTTCCAAGGAGTAAGCGTCTTTTAATTTCATGGCTGCAGTCACCATCTGCAGTGATTTTGGAGCCCCCAAAAATAAAGTCTGACACTGTTTCCACTGTTTCCCCATCTATTTCCCATGAAGTGATGGGACCAGATGCCATGATCTTCGTTTTCTGAATGTTGAGCTTTAAGCCAACTTTTTCACTCTCCACTTTCACTTTCATCAAGAGGCTTTTGAGTTCCTCTTCGCTTTCTGCCATAAGGGTGGTATCATCTGCATATCTGAGGTTATTGATATTTCTCCTGGCAATCTTGATTCCAACTTGTATTTCTTCCAGTCCAGCGTTTCTCATAATGTACTCTGCACATAAGTTAAATAAGCAGGGTGACAATATACAGCCTTGATGTACTGCTTTTTCTATTTGGAACCAGTCTGCTGTTCCATGTCCAGTTCTAACTGTTGCTTCCTGACCCACATACAAATTTCTCAAGAGGCAGATCAGGTGGTCTGGTATTCCCATCTCTTTCAGAATTTTCCACAGTTTATTGTGATCCACACAGTCAAAGGCTTTGGCATAGTCAATAAAGCAGAAATAGATGTTTTTCTGGAACTCTCTTGCTTTTTCCATGATCCAGCAGATGTTGGCAATTTGATCTCTGGTTCCTCTGCCTTTTCTAAAATCAGCTTGAACATCAGGAAGTTCACGGTTCACGTATTGCTGAAGCCTGGCTTGGAGAATTTTGAGCATTACTTTACTAGCGTGTGAGATGAGTGCAATTGTGCAGTAGTTTGAGCATTCTTTGGCATTGCCTTTCTTTGGGATTGGAATGAAAACTGACCTTTTCCAGTCCAGTAGCCACTGCTGAGTTTTCCAAATTTGCTGGCATATTGAGTGCAGCACTTTCACAGCATCATAGTTCAGGATTTGAAATAGCTCAACTGGAATTCCATCACCTCCACTAGCTTTGTTCATAGTGATGCTTTCTAAGGCCCACTTGACTTCACATTCCAGGATGTCTGGTTCTAGATGAGTGATCACACCATCGTGATTATCTGGGTCATGAAGATCTTTTTTGTATAGTTCTTCTTTGTATTCTTGCCACCCCTTCTTAATATTTTCTGCTTCTGTTAGGTCCATACCATTTCTGTCCTTTATTGTGCCCATCTTTGCATGAAATATTCCCTTGGTATCTCTAATTTTCTTGAAGAGATCTCTAATCTTTCCCATTCTGTTGTTTTCCTCTATTTCTTTGCATTGATTGCTGAAGAAGGCTTTCTTGTCTCTTCTTGCTATTCTTTGGATCTCTGCATTCAGATGCTTATATCTTTCCTTTGCTCCTTTGCTTTTTGATTCTCTTCTTTTCACAGCTATTTGTAAGGCCTTCCCAGACAGCCATTTTGCTTTTTTGCATTTCTTTTCCACGGGGATGGTCTTGATCCCTGTCTCCTGCACAATGTCACGAACCTCATTCCATTGTTCATCAGGCACTCTGTCTATCAGATCTAGGCCCTTAAATCTATTTCTCACTTCCACTGTATAATCATAAGGGATTTGATTTAGGTCATACCTGTATGGTCTAGTGGTTTTCCCTACTTTCTTCAATTTAAGTCTGAATTTGGCAATAAGGGGTTCATGATCTGAGCCACAGTCGGCTCCTGATCTTGTTTTTGCTGACTGTATAGAGCTTCTCCATCTTTTGCTGCAAAGAATATAATCAATCTGATTTCGGTGTTGACCATCTGGTGATGTCCATGTGTAGAGTCTTCTCTTGTGCTGTTGGAAGAGGATGTTTGTTATGATCAGTGCATTTTCTTGGCAAAACTCTATTAGTCTTTGCCCTGCTTCATTCCATATTCCAAGGCCAAATTTTCCTGTTACTCCAGGTGTTTCACATATAAATACATAAATATATGACTATATATATATATATATATATGTTCATTGACATTCTTAGAAAAAAAAAGTCCCTGCAGAAGGATCTAAAAATCTTCATAATAAAAAGTGTCAAATGTTTATATTTCTTTCACTGCATCTTTCATCAAAATTGTAGGTCATTCTGGAACCTCTGTTACAATGTTATACCACAGCTCTGGTTATTTTTAATCCATAATTCATTGATCAGTGGATGGTCTGTTATCTCCCACTTATTATCAAAGTATTTATTATGAACTCCCACCATCTTGAAAGAAGAAGTTGTATAAGAAACAAAAACTCTAGATGAGGTCCTTTCCTTCTTCCTAAGCCTCCCGCCCCCACCCCACCCCCGCCAATTAAACAGGAGCCCTTCTTGCCACAGTGAGCTTATATTTGCATTCAGAGAGAGCACAGAGTGAACTTCTTTCTTGGCACATTGTGTTGGTTATTTCAAAGTGTTTAAAAGAAGATGCTGTTATTTATTTATGTCAGGTTTTCAGTACAGTTCCACCAGGCACTGCCTGTTTGAGTTCTGCCTCTTTCTTGATGTTTTAATTCACTGCTAGCAGAGATGCGTTTCTTAGCAGCACCCAGGTTGAAAGGCTGACCTCAGCCTGAATGCTACTGTTAATCAGACTCCCTGGATTTGCCTAGAATTTTAATTTATTTCATCTATTTATGTATATGTTTGTTTATGTTTTCTCCTTACTTAGAAGTTAAATATGGCTGTGGCTACCTATCTCCATGGCTTAATAAGTCAAAATTCAAGCAATTGAAGTTTGTTTACTTACAAAATAGATCAATTTTCATCTGCCACAGTCTCCCTTGTTGTTTTAGATTCATTTAGTCATTCTATTGCTCTATTGTTCTATTACTCTAAGGCGAATAAAATGTAACATTAGTATCTAACATTAATTGAATATTTAATAAATTCTAGATGAATTATATGCAAAGAATCATTTAATTATTTTTAAAGTCCCAAGAGTTTTATCCTAATTTCACAGTTGAAGAAACTGAGGCTTAGAAAAGCTAAATAAGGCTTCTAATGAATATGAAAGATTCCCAGGTGCACAGCTACGAAGAACCTTGTTATTTCCAGGGCACACCACTCTGGGGGTAAATTAGTCTAGTTAAAACCTTAAGAAAAACCATAAACCTCTTGTTTTGACTCTATTCCACTGGTGGCTACTTCAGACTTGAGCAAAGCACTAACACCCACTTCTAAGAATTTCTGAGGGTTTCCTGTGTTCATTCTCCTTTGGGAAACTAGACAGTCCTTTTATTTCCTTTCTGTCTTGTTACTTCTGGTGCACTTCTGCTTACTATGCTTGGTGTTCTTTCTTACTAGTCTCTATTCTAGATGTAAGAGTACTGAATCTAGGAATATTCATTCTGCCAGCAGCAGTCTATGATAGAATCAGAGAATTGATAGGTCAGAGCCCAGAGCAGTGCCAGTTTTTTTTTTTTTAAATTTAAGGATAATTGCTTTACAGAATTTTGTGGTTTTCTGTCATACACCAACAAGAATCAGGCATTTGAACTGATATCAGAACCAGTGGTGAAAAGCAAGTCAAAGTGGATGGAGGCCCTAGTAGAAGACTAAATGATGGAATCATTTAGTGTGTGATTTGTGTGTGATTTGTATGTGATTTGTGTTTGATTGACAAGGCCAACACCATGGAGAAATTAACTGCAAGATCAGGGCCAACATCCATAGAATCAAAGCTGAGTCACTGAAGAACACCTTTATCTCAAACTCCCTTTGAAAGTCCTCATTTTCTCAATTAGCAGAATCTCAATGTCGACTCAGAGGATGTTCACAGAAACATCTTAGAACTGAAAAACAGCCTCAATGTTTCCCTTTTTGATAGAATAATGCCTGGCACATAGTAGACATTCAATAGATTTTAGTTGGAAGAAAGTTCATGCATTCTGAAATGGAAGTGCTCATCAAGGATGATTAAGTTAGACTTGAGAGAATGTGAACTGCATGGGACAAGCTCACTTGTTTTTCAGCCATTTTGATTTTAGAAGTGCTTCTTTTGGCATTTCATTGCTATTTATGGCTGGCTGGAAAAGATTTATAAGTTTAGAAGGAGAAGGTGTGCATACCTCTGCACATGGAGACATGTAAGGGTTCCCCAGACATCAAATAATTCTAATGATGTTTTGATGAGTTAAGGGTAAGTGAATCAGAAATTTATTGATTCAGTTTCCTTTGTAATATACAAGGGTTTAAAATTCTGGGAAGAGCTCAGATACCAAGTTTAAAAAATAGGAAGCAAAAGTTGCCAAACTATGGTATAGTCGTTTTCTTCCTAATCTAAACTGAGGATGTCGATAAAACAAATGGCCAAATACATTTTTTTTTAAAGTTTGGTTTAACGTTAAAATAGTTGAACCTGGTTATTGATCCTGGGCATCTATCTCTGCTTCCATAACATGAAGTGACAAAAATGATAGCTAGTATTTTTTTCAGAATGTTAGTATCAGTCACACACTGTTCTAAATGCCTTGCATAGATTACCACATTGAAGTCTCAGGATAGTACTATAAAGTAGGTGCTCTTAATATCATCATTTTATAGGCTGGGCTACAGAGGCACAGGGCTATTAAAGGTTATCTCAGGTCACGCAGTTAACGATTAAAAAATCTAAGATTCAAACCCAGGTAGTCCCACTGCCATGAACTTCTAATTCCTTGAACTAGATATCCTCTAAGGTCCCTTCTAGGCTGATTTTTTGACTATTCATTCTCTTTCATTATGATGTTAGAAACACTTGAACCATATCCACATCTGTGGAGGGCCAACAGAGGGGGACAAGACACTTAAATAAACATGGGTCTATGGACTCACAGGATATGTGCCATTTTGGAAAAGGGTCTGGGCTAAGCTGAACTATGTTTTCCAGGTACTTCAGGAATCCCAATGGCTAGAACACAGTTTGCTGATGTGTCCTATGGTCTGAGAAAATGATCAACAAAAGGTTTGATACTATTTTGACTTAACTCTGTCTGGGATGGTGTGATATCCCTATTCAAATGCTCTGAACACCGCAGAGCACCGACCATTTCCACTAACTACAAGTTTGAATTTGTTAGCTTGACATATAGGTTTTAAACTCAGAAAAACATAATTGATCGAAAACATAATTTGATCTTCTTTGGGGATGTGGTATCAAGAGTTAAGGGAAGAATAAAGTTCAGTGATCAAAGAAAAACAAAAAATCAGAAAAAATTACCCAGAATAAGAGACTTTAACTAAATTCTGATAGAGCCATAAAGTAGAATATTTTTACCCATTAGTAATGTTTGTAAGTCCATGTTTCTCAAACTATGAATGTTCCTGATAAGATTCATGAAGAGAATAAAATACTGAACACAAATATGACTATAACAATGTAAAAAAGATGAATCAAGCATAAATAAAAGACTGGAAGGAAATTAACCAAAATATTAATCATGTTTGTCACTACATGGGAAAATTATACTTAATTTTTCTCTCTGTGAAGAATTTCTATTCTCCAAATATTTTATAATGAGCATGTATTTTTATTATCATCAAATAAAACCCAAGGTAAAAATATATAAACATTTTTAAAAGGCTCTCTAAAATTAACAAAATCTTTACTAATATATGCAATTCTTATGAAAGCCCTAATAATAGGATGACATCCAGCAGAAGAAATATATAAATGGTGGTATGAAAAAAAATCTGGAAAGAATAGTACATTATAAATCATATGATGTGGTTTCTTGGATTTGCTATTCACTAGCTCTGTAACCTTGAAAAATCATTTAACCTCTCTGAGCCTCAATTTCTTCATCAGTAGAGATAATAATATTTTCCCTATACCACTGAGAGTTGTTGAGAAGATTGAATGTGTATAGAAATGCTTTAGAAAAGTTAAAGTAACTACAATAGACACTATTCTTATTAACGAGTAAGAGTTAACTATTTCAATCTCTGTGAATAACACAAAGATTTCTATTTATATGTTCTTTTGTAACTCTGAATATTTACTTTTCCAAATTCCTTTGACCATTTGTGAACAGTTCTATTTGAGTATAATAAATAAAGGCTACAATTTACTAAGGTCTAATAGTGAAAGTGAAGTGAAGTCGCTCAGTCCTGTCTGACTCTTAGCGACCCCATGGCCTGCAGCCCATCAGGCTCCCCCGTCCCTGGGATTCCCCAGGCAGGAACACTGGAGTAGTCTAATAAGAGTGGTGTTAAAATGCAGAGTGGAGTGCATGTGACAAATGATGGAGGAGCATTGCTCCCCAATATCTTCATTGGAAATCCTGTTAGAATCATGGAGGAAGTTTTACAACTATTGAAAGAAAGAGATTTAGAAGACCCTCAGAGGCAGAACATGACACAGTGAGACAGGATTTCAGGAAAGGGGAATTATTAAACCGAAGAGCAAATGCCTTCTTTCCTTTCTTTTTCAAACCTGTCTTTACAACCACTATGAAAACAAATCATCACAATGTGATAAGCTTAGAGCTATAGCGGTATGTGCAAAGGGCTTTAGGAACATGGAGAAGGATGTATGTGCAAAGGGCTTTAGGAACATGGAGAAGGATGTATGTGCAAAGGGCTTTAGGAACATGGACAAGGATGTATGTGCAAAGGGCTTTAGGAACATGGAGAAGGATGTATGTGCAAAGGGCTTTAGGAACATGGACAAGGATGTATGTGCAAAGGGCTTTAGGAACATGGACAAGGATATATGTGCAAAGGGCTTTAGGAACATGGAGAAGGATGTATGTGCAAAGGGCTTTAGGAACATGGACAAGGATGTATGTGCAAAGGGCTTTAGGAACATGGACAAGGATGTATGTGCAAAGGGCTTTAGGAACATGGACAAGGATGTATGTGCAAAGGGCTTTAGGAACATGGACAAGGATGTATGTGCAAAGGGCTTTAGGAACATGGACAAGGATGCATCAGTTTCTCTAGGTAGGCTGGAGAAGACTTCATAAAGTAGGTGATGATGGAAGCAGTTGGATTATGTAGGATGTTATGTGAGGAAAGAGGGGAAAATATTCTGGGAAAAGGGAAAAGAAAGTGCAGTGACAGGGAAGTGCAAAGGAACATGGACAGTTGTTGAGACTATGCAATGTTTTCCTTGTCTGGAATTAGTTGGGAAAGAAGTGAGAGAAGAAGATAATAGCTGGGACCAGTGCAAAGTGCCTTATGGGCCTTTATGAAAAATGTTTACTTCAGTTTAAAGATAGTTACATGGTCATATTATATTAGGCTTTACAAAAGTTAACATTGGCAGCAAGGCAGTGAATGGACAATATGGGAAATTTTCTGATCAGCAGAGACCAGGCAGGGAGCTACTTTTTTGTAAGGGATGATAAAAGTCTGAAGGCAATAATGGCAAAATGGATTAAAAAGATTTAAAAGACAATTGGGAGGAAAATGACAATTGGGACTCTAAATGACTCACATTTAGAGTCATCACTATGTGCCAATAACCGTGTGATGAGCTTTACAAGGTGTATTTTATCCCTAGAACATTATGGACTAGGTATCATAATGATGACTATTTTATGAAATGTACTGGAGGTGGGGTATGGATCCATATGCCTAATTCTGGCATGGAGATGGGCTGCTGGAGAAAGATTGTGAAAAAATGGGAGCGGTCTAGGTGATTTCCTATGGTTCGAGATTGAGATGGTGAGTGGATAGAAAATGAATAATAGAGAATAAAAAAGGGGTATGTTTGAGGAGACTGATAATATTAGAACCAGTATGGGAATTCGTGAATATGCAGCTGGGTAGAGATTCTAAGAGGCAAGTGGAGAGTGGATATGTGTGCATATGTGCTCAGTTGCTCAGTTGTGTCTGACTCTTTGTGACCCATGGACTGTAGTCCACCAGGCTTCTCTGTCCATGGGATTTTCCAGGCAATACTGAAGTGGGTTGCCATTTGCTCCTCCAAAGGTTGGGTTGTATATAGTAAATGTTTAATTAATTCATTGGGAAGTCAAACTATTATTAAAAGAAAATGTCCATAAAAAGTCAGCTGTATTAATTGAGACAAAAAAAAAGGAAGGAAGGGAGAAAGAGAGGGGAGTGGGTGTGTGGGAGAAATATGAGGGAGGGATAGAGAGAGGAAAGAAGGAAGAAAAAAAGAGGGAAGAAAAGGAGGAGGGAGACAGTGAGGGAGGGAGGAAAAAAGGGAGGAATCTGCATGAAGGGAACCAGACCATCAACCTCAGAGAAGCAGAACCCTGGAATGATGTGCTCTCAACCTGCGCTGATGGCTACTGGACTATAAAGACACATTTTCTTTTCTTAAATCAGAAAAGAAGCCTAATGAAATGCAGACTCTTTTGTGCCTATGCCAGGGTGATCTGAGGTTGACAAAGAAAATGTCTTGCTAACCTCTGTGCTTAGTGCGGTCTCCAAAACCCTGAGATATTTGTTGTAATCCATTATTTTTCCCCACACAAAAAAACACTGCAGTTCCCTTTGAACTCTGTATTTGATCAGTTAATGAAGAAATCCAGTGTTTATTCTGAGACACAGCTAAAGCCACATCTTGACTTATTGACTGTTCTGGCTTTGATGGAGCAAATTACATACCATCTTAGAGGAGTCAGAATATGCTTCTTTGAGGACAGTTATCCCTCCACCTCATCTATTGATTCTTTAAAAAACCACAGTATCTAAAATAAAACAATGAAATCAGCGCTCATTTACATGGGTGAAGTATTTTAAACTCTGTGCACTCTTTCTGAGTAATATTCTCCAACATGAAAGCTATTAATCCTTTCTGAATTTTAACGAATCCAAACAGCCTCTCCATCAATTTCATGTGAGAAGGGCTGGTGAGGGCCACTTTACCACAAACTTTAATTTTATAATAGAGTTCTTCAGTTCAAATGGGCTTTTGACCTAGCTAATTTAATTGTCTTTGTTATTGATAGCTGCAGAGCTGTAAATAAACTTAAGTCTGAGAATGTGCTCCTGAGGTTTACTTTCTAAACAACATTCTGGATGACCCTCCAAGTGGTAAAATTACCTTTTGTTTCTTTGAGTGTATACTGTTTTTCATCATAACCAATGTAAGAGAGGGTGGTATAAAGTGTTTATTATGGCAGAATATGAGGCATCAAAATGCCTTCCTCCCTTAGAATCACACTCCCACCGGGATTATCCTGAGCTAACTCCATAACCACTTGGCCAAGGGGAAAAAAAAAAAAAAAAAAAAAAACACAGTTAAATAAATGAAAATATCCAGTTTGAACCAAGAGGGTGGATATAAATTGGCTTGGAGGGGAATGCTTTTTGATGAGGCAGGGTTAAAAAAGAGCATTTGGGAAGAGAAAGTTCCCTTTCTCCTCGTCATGTTTTGTGGAGGTCTGTTGAATCAATGGAGCTTCTGGAGTGTGGGACAACCTTAGGGGAAAACGGTGGCAGTGCCCAGGGGAAGGAGCAAAGATCAATGCCCAAGATTTTTACATTTCTTGAGGGTTGTTTCTTTGCGTGTATGTGTGTGTGTGTGTGTGTTGTTCAGTTTGTTTGTTTTAGTCTTTCCTGCAGAGAGCTGAAGCAATCCTGAAATATCATTATGCCAGGACTGGTTTGTTTTCCTTTCCTTCCTCTTTTTCTTCCTTCCTTCCCTTCTTCCCTGCTAACTTCAATCCCTGCTCCTCTTTCCCACATTGCCAACCACCAGGCAAGTGTAACTATTCAGATACACTTGATATGCATTCTTTAAATATATGTATATATATATATATATATATACACACACACACAACATGAATTTTATGTATTTTTAATGGATACAAATGGAATTATCCTCCACATCTCATTGTTACTTCCTTGCTTAACTCAGCATGGTTTTTTAAGATCCATGTGTGTTGCTATGGGTTCATCTAGTTGGTTGCTTCTAAGTACTCCATAGTATTTCACTGGGTGGATCCAATATGTTTTACTTATTCAGTCCCCAAGCTATAAGCAACTTGATTGACTCCAACTCCCTACTATCTAAAAAAATGCTACACTTAGATGTCCTTGTACATATTGTCCACTTTTCCTTCTGATATATATCCAGGAGGTATATTTGTAAGAAATACTACCTGATATTTGATTTACTTTGGCTAGAGTGGCTTACAGAAGAACTTAACCTGGCTGCATCTCAGTGGCAGTACACGATGGTTCCCATACTCCCACAGTTCCACTAGAAAGTGTTAGTTGCTTAATTGTGTCTGACTCTTTATGACCCCATGGACTGTATCCTGCCAGGCTCCTCTGTCCATGGAATTCACCAGGCAAGAATTCCGAAGCGGGCTGCCATTCCCTTCTCTGACCCAGGGATCAAACCTAGGTCTCCTACATTGTGGGCAGATTCTTTACTGTCTGAGCCATGAGGGAAGCTGCACAGTTCCATTAGTGCCTGACATTGTCCAAAATGGTAAACTCAGTGAGTCTAATTACTGATGAATCAGATTACCTCTTTGTCTGCTCAGTAGCCTTTTGAGTTTTTTCTTTTGTGAATGATCTGTTTATGTCTTCAGCACACTTTTGTATTTGGTTCTTATCTTTTTCTTGCTGATTTTTCAGGATTTAAAGAGAAAAATGATTCCATATAAAGAAATCTTATAAAGTAACTTCTTATAAAAATGTCTTATAAACTTTAAAATGTATAAATAACTTCTTCAAATCTGTTACATATTAATTTTGTTCCTAATGTTCTTTATTGAACTGGTATCTCTAACTTTAATGTGGTAAAATTTTAATTAATGAATGATTAATTAATCATTTTGCTTTTAAAATTATTCTATGTTATCTTCTATGATCTTTAAATTTTCTTTTGCATTTAAGTCACAATCATAAATCCTTAATCATAGAGTCCTATGTTAGCTTGAGAATATCTATTTTATTTATCTTTCTATCTGTCATCTATCAAGAGAGAGATGGCCAATTTTCTGGACAGTCCTTTTCCTATTAGTTTGTGGTACCATTTAATCATGCATTACATTTTTCTATATATGTGATTTTATCACTAAGCTCTCTATTCTGTTCCAGAAACCTATTTGCCTGTTCTTGCACCAGCGTATGAACAATTTTTACTCTGAAGACTTTATAATATGTTTTGACAGGACAAGTTTCCCCTTTACATTTTCAAAGATGGCTTTTCCCCCTTCCATTCACATTTAAATAAATCTTTATTAGATTGCTCAAAAAATATCAAGCTGACTTTTTTTTTTTTTTTGGAATTACATGCAACTTACAGATTCATTAGCATACCTAGTATATAATATTATTATCAAGTTGTCATATTCAGGAGTATGCAACATCTCCTTTTAATCAATTCTTCTATGTTCTTTAACAGAGATGCATGTATGTGTCTGCTCCCTCCCCACAGTGAACAGAGAGCTTGTGTACTCTTGATTAACTCTTAAAACCTTTTTTTTGTTTCTATTTTGAATGGTATTCTATTTTTGGTTTTATTTCCTGTTTGTCTTGATTCATTTGTTCCTCCTCCAACCCTCACCCCCTATCTTTTCCCTGGGTTTAGGCTTATGTCTGAAAAGACACACACACACACACACACACACACACACACACATCAGCATTCTCCCTTCATAGAAAGGTTAGTATTTTGTATGGTGGATCTAAAATACACTGAAATCCTCAATCTGGCTGAGGCTGAAACTTTAATACCTATGTCAAGTCCAGGATTAATAACAACAACATTCTTATTACTAGGGAGATTTGAACTTTCTTTTAGGGAGTTTAAAATGCTTTACAAATATCACCCCCTTAAAATCCCACAGCACTTCTAGGTGATAAGGATGTATGTAGATGGAATTGGTAAGATTCTGTCTTTATCTGTCATCCAAGGCCAAATCTTGACTTCATTTGATGTACCAACCAGTGAGACTCAAGGAGGAGCCCTATTACAGGGAAGACAACTTCCTGACTAGAAAAATCAACCTATGCACATGCTTCGAGATGGGCTCCCTACATAGGAACCAGTGGCTGAAGCCAGGCCAACATCCCTCTGAGAGAATACTCTGTTTTGCCTGTATTTGCCTTTTCCTCCCACTCTCTTTCCAGCCTATCCCTTCCCCTTTTCCCCAAATCCAAGAGATATAAAAAAAGTAGTCAAAGTTAATCCAAAACAAACTGCTAAATATATTTTATAAGCTTCCATGTACCACTTAAAATGCCAGACTACTAAACAGAAGACATCAAGTATATTCTCAAAGGCACTAACTAGAGGTGGAATGATTTTACTAGTCTTTAGACAAAAACTTGTGACTTCTATGCTTGTAAGTATTATTTTACTCTCTTGGGAAAATGAAAAGTTCTTTGCCCTCTCCTCTTCCTTCTCTTCCTTCTTGTGCTCCTAGTCTCTCTTTTCCTCTCTTTCTTAATAATGGGCTATTTAAAAATGAGGCAAAATAGCCAAAACATGTTGTAAATGAATAGACACATGCTGTGATCATTTTATCAGTGATATCCAAGGAGATTTATAAAAAAGATGAGAGGCAAATATTTCTTTAAACTTTTCCCAAGTAAAATTATAATTTAATGAAAATAAATGTATTAATTTTCTTTTTTCTTAGGACTTAAGACAGGGGCCTGGGATAAATTTAAATTGTTACAAAACTATTTTCACAAGTGCTTCTGGGATATTTTCTTCAGAAGAAGAAAACAAATATATTTTGATCACTTTGATCAAAAATCCAACTATAAAAATGATAATAATTCCCCCCATACAATAGTGCTGCTCTTACTACATTCTAGTATACAAATATTTACCCCTAGTGACTTTTCCAGATTTATAACAATTTAGTTTTGAGTATTCCTTAATCTTAAACCACCTGATTTGGGGATGATTAGAAAGAAGAAAGGATGAAAAGTAGGCGAGGTTTCCACAATGCAGAATTGGAAGATGTGGAAGAACTGAGGATGATTTTGCTTTTAGAATTATTACAGCTGCCTGCTTATATTGTGGGGAGTGAAATTATGGAAAAGGGGCAGATGGACAACCACCCCGATTCTGTGAAATTTCAATGTTCTCTGGCTTTAAGTTATGATGAACAGAGCAAATATTATAAATAGTACTGTCTTTGAGGACAGTACTTGAGAAATAAAAGTAAACTTATTAAAGAAAGATTGCATCTGTCTCTTTCCATCTCAGGTATAAGTTATTCTGTACCCTTGGGATGGGTTATAGAACCCCAGAGAAGACAGTCTATTATTTCAAACCTTAAAAAAGAAAGTATCAAAACTGGAGAAAAATTACACTGACATATTTTAATTCAAGTTTGAACACAGAAATGATTTAATCCACTGAATTGGTTGCTTAAAAACTCTAGAAGGGCTTGAGGAAGATTCTAGGCAAAGACTATAAGAATTAATTTGAAAGCAACACTGAAGAACTGATCTATGAAAAGAGCTGCTACCACTGACACAATAAGAAAGGTGAGGGATAAACAGGAAGTTCAGGAACAAGGAATCCATTGCCTCAGTTGCGGGCTCCCACCACACTCCTGCAATGATCTGAGCACCAGCAAGCTACTGAGAAAACAACTGGCTTCAGAGCCACAACAACACAGCCACAAGCCATGTCAATAGAATGGATATTCCATCAAACTCTCAATACTCATAAAATTATGGACTGGATACTTAGAGTGCTTCTTCTGTTGCTGAAAAACCCAATACCCACTAGCAAATGCCCCCCATATCATTTCTGCATGCCAGTTCTCTCATGGGTGAATCTGCTTGGTGGAAACCAAACAGTTGCAGGATTCAGGCTCTAAGGCAGTCTTGTAATAAGGCATAACACAAGGAAATTAGAACAGAGTTGAATGAGCTAATCTCTACCACATATACTCTATTCATATTATTTGCAAACAAGCAAAACAAATTTATGGGTATCTTATAAAAACTGTTGTGGCAAGAACTTGTAAAGTTACCAGTGGACAAAAACAGCAATAGAAAATTATAGTCCAAATTTGCATTAATTTTAGATGTATAAAATATCACTGGAGTATTCTTTATTTACTATTATTTTACTTGAGGTAAAATATTTTCAAAGTCATCATCAGTTCACTCACAACCTCAGTCCCCCTTATTTTATTTTTTTATAAGTTCTCATACTTTCATCTATAATTCCTTTATTGTCAGAATTGTCAGAGATATAATGGTCAAAGTTATAGAGGGAATATTCAGTAAGAATCATTTCTATTAGTACCGAGCCTTATACTTCTAGTAATATATCATCTTAAGATTGCCATTTTCATATTTACCTTTTTCCTACTTTTATGCTAATCAGTTAAGAGATATAGAAGATTGCTTCAGAATGTATTTTTTAAATGAAAAATGAAGGCCTAATTATAGAGAGACACATGATCATCTACATATTACACATGGCTTTAGAGAGATTAAAGCAGTGTAATATGGGCTAGAGAGTGAGGGATGTGGGGTGTGACTTCAGAGGATACCTGACCTGACAGGAGTACGGGTGGAGCATTTGGAGAGAGGGAAAGTCAACATTGTCCAGCCATGAGTGTAAGTTATACTGAAAACTGATTGGGAAGTGAGCCAAAAAAAATAACAAATAAACTCTGCTAATATCTATAGAACTTATTACCACTCCAGGGAGTCCACTCATCACTTGGGCAGAAGTTTTATGGGCTCTCAAATGAGGGCTTTCTTCAGATTAGAGGAAAGAAGCTCATCATTGCCACACAACTTTACTAAGCTCCACATCAACTGCCTTTTGAAAAAATTGTGCTCATTTTAAAGAGCCCAGAATATCCATATGCCTCAGATAATAGAGTGTGGATGGACCTGTAGTCAAGGAAGAGGTCGATTGCAAAGTAAATCTTAGTACTAGTACTATAGTGGCCCCAAACACCGAGGACACACTAGCTCATTACCCAGAATAGAGATGTTCACCTACATAATCTCCCTTGACCCTCACAATATTCCCAGGCAGAAGACACAGAAGCTATTACTTTCATCTAATAGATAAGACAATAATGCTCAGAGAGATTTTATAACTAACCAAGAGTAACACTGCTCATAAACAATAGAACACAGAACTGGAACCAATTTTTTCTGACTCCAAGGTCTGTGCTTTGTCAATGTACTGATTCTGTTGATGTATATCCATTATAAAGGGGGAGAGCAATGCAAACTGTATCACAAAGTTGAATTTAATCAAAGTGTTGTTTCTAATCACAGTAGATTGAATTTAGTAGGTAAATAGCCTTACTAAGAGGAATCGGATTTTTGAAACCTGAATTTAACTTGAGTAGAAATATATCCTGAAGCTATGTTATCATAAGAAAACAATTTTTTTTAGAAAATCATCAGTGTCAAAGCAGTGACTGATTTGGTCAGTTCAACTAAACTCCAGTTAATTACATGGAAAAAAAAATTAAAACTGGGGAAAGTTGCAGTCAAGATAGTCATTTGATATGAAATAAGATCAACAATCATTACATTTTTCCCCACTATTCCAATAATGATGTTGTTACAATATAGGGAAATAAATCTATACATATATAGGATCCTAATGTTTCTCATTACTTTATACATCATTTATTAAAATCTATGTATGTCTACACAAGGCTGAATTGTCAATCCTAATTTTCCTACCATCTCCTCTACCTCCTGTGCTAGAAAAATTAATTTAGATAATTTATTTGGTATTCATTTTCTTCTCTATTCATTCCATACAATTCGAAGCACTGGTAGGTGACAAGTACTGCATGACAGTAATAATGAAAATTTAATGGCATTTCTGCATCAGAGAGAAGCTGACCCTGAGAAACTGTGCTTGAACCAGAAGTCATCTGGTGTTTCTTTCTAGCTCTAGGCAAAAGCTCTCAGGGAATGCAAGAGAGAATCCTTAAACAAAGGCATCACTGATGACATTAGCTATAATAATAAGGAAAAATTTTTGATTGAGTGAAGGCAGAGTTTCCTCATGGTTAAGATACTGGTATCTAAAAAACTAGAAACAACCCAAATATCCAGCACTGGATGAATGAATAAACACAGTGAGGTATATCCATGGAATAGAATTGTACTTAGTAAAAAGGGCTGAACTGTTGATTTTTTCAACAACGTGGATGAATCTCAGTGCATTATACTACATGAAAGAAGCCAGACTCAAGAGCCTTCATGCTTCATTATTCCATTGATAGGACATTCTGGAAAAGTGAAAACTATAAAGAAAACAGACAGATCAGTGATTTCCAGGGACTGGGAAAAGGGGAGGGGACTGATTAGAAACGGGCATGCATAAGGAGATTAGGCAAAATGATAAAACTGTTCTACATCTTGAGTAGGTAGCAGTTACAAGGTTGGGTACATGTACCAAAACTCATAGAATTATAAACCAAACAAGGCCCTCTTACTGTATATAAATTATACTTAAAATATGATATTGGGTTCCAGAGTTTGATTTGTTGGGTTCAAATCAAATCCTACCTCAGGAATATGTTATTTGTATAACTTGGGCAAATTACTTGCTTATTCATGTTTTGTTTTTTTTTTTGGAGTCCTCATTTGTAATATAAAGAGCATAATAATACTGACCTTATTGCACTGTCATGAGGATTAAGTGAAGTAATCTATATGAATTGCCTAGAACAATGTTTGACATGGATTTACTTTCAACAAAGAGAAAATCATAAGCTTCTGCAGATAACAGCTGTATACTCACCACTGCTGCCTCTTATGTTATGCCTATCGTCCCTCCAGGACTTCTTCATATTCACACAAGTTTTTCCAGGACCACAGTTTATGCCCTGGACTTCCCCATTTGCCCCCAAGCGCCAGTAAGCCTACCGTGAGGACACCACCACTCCATCCTCCTTTTGCCAGTCACTGGTGCTTAGAATAGCTGGTTGCATGACACATTTTCTCTTAATGGCAGCCACACACTGTGCTTGTCAAGGCTAGAAAAAACAGATGACAGCACACAATTCAATCATCTCTCTGTTGATTTATTCATGATGACTGACTTTTGATATTTTTTCTTATCCAAAATATCAAAGAATGTCATTTATAAACAAAAAATAAGAAATGCTTGCAATAATATATGCAACTCCTTCTTTGTGATTCATTTCAAAGCACTACAGGTCCTGAAAACTCCTCTAGGCAGCCTTATTTGGTACTGCAAAGAGTTTAGATAGTTTGGAGGTCAAGAAAAAAAAAGGAAATTACTTTCTTCCAATATCAAAGCTAATGGTGAGGAACCATGGCATGGATCCTCTAAAACAATGGATAGGGCCCAAATTCTCTACATGGTACAGTGCTTTACTTTGGAAAGCATTATCATTTCTTTTTCCAACAGATTGCTTTTGTAATTATATTTTGCTTATGTCATTGCCATTACTTTGCATTCTCTGAGAACTCAACAAGGACAACTGAGGTGAGGAGGAAATAAAATGACCTAGAGATATACTAGACTCATCTTCTGGAGGTCAGAAACCTGAATGTACAATATTATTTCTTCAAGTTGATACCCTAACCAAAAGAAGACAGATAATAAGCCTTGGTCTTATGTTAAATGCAAATTATTCTGGAGAGGCAATATATTCAATCTTGTTAGTTGTTTACATCTTACTGAAAACAAGTTTATAACATGATTTGTTGATGAGGGTGAGGCTGGAGATGAGGAACAAATGAGAGGTTTGACAACTGTAGAGATTAAGGGTGATACACTTCTAAGGGCTGTACTGATATAAAAAGTAGACACTGGGGCTACTAAAGCCCAACTTTTCTTACTTAACAGTTATCAATTCTTGGATCATAAAGTGGCCTATTTTTTTTAATGTACTTGGAAGCTGATTGCACACTGCAATGCTTTTGAATTTATTTTCTACACAACTAAATGCTACTCCTTCTGATTCTGGATGCAAAAGCAAAGTGCTGGCATTCAGCTAGTCACATTAATGCAGTATAACCTTACTTGATGCTTTGGAGAGAATATGCACACATAGACTCTTTTATTTCTTTTATAAATAGAGCAAAGTTTCATTACACTCATATCTGTATTCTGTGCATGTGTACAGTATAGCTCACTTTCTGTAGCAGACTCAAAAGATAGCCAACAGCAATCTATCCCCCCTCATACAAGCATTCCTTTATATCCATCCAGAAATAGAGTATATTTTCCCTCCTCTTTATCTAGGTGGGAACTCTGATTTGTAACCAAAAGAGTGTGGTAAAAATGATATTTGGGACTTCTGAGGTCAGACCTTAAGATTAACAGTCCCTACTTCCTTCTCTTAGAAGTCAGTTGCCATGCAAAATCTCCAGACCACCATGCAAGAGACCACAATGCTGTGAGTAGCTGGTCACATGGACCATACTAGTGAATGAATCCCAGGAAGTAACCCTAGTTGACCTAACTACAAATAAAAGAACTACCCAGTTGAATATATCAACTAACAAAGCGAATAATAAATTGTTGTGGTTTTATCACAAAGTTTTGGAGTGATTTGTTATGCAGCAATAACTGAAACATTTAACTTCCCTATTTATTCACATATGCCATATATCAAAAGGATTAAAAAGAAGAAAGCCAATAAACTTGCATACCAATATAATGGATCCTTAAACAACATGGGTATGAACCTCATGGGTCTACTTACATGCAGTTTTTTGTTTTTTTTTTCAGTAGTAAATACTACAGTACTACATGATCTATGATCTGAGGTTGGCTGAATCATAGCTGTGGAACTGAGTGTATGTAGGAACTGTAAATGCACAGGAACTATAGATACAGAGATTCAACCATAAATTATACTCAAATTTTCAACTGCACAGAGGGTTGGCACCCCTAACCACCATGTTGTTCAAAGGTCAACAGTAATTAAGATGCATACAGGTTCATAAGTTATACTCTTCATTCTAGACTCCAAGTAACCAAAAGTTTTCAATTTATATTAATGCTTCCAGTTATAATTAAGCCATCATGATAGAGAATCTTTTTTTCTTTAAATTAAGAAATCAGTCTCCATATCCATTAGGTTTGGAAAAAGATCCCCTTCCAATGTGGTATTCCATTCTTATAATATAAGCTGAAGGCAGTAGTAAAATCAGAAATGCATGTAATTGAAAGGTATATCCATCTATTCATTCATATTGTTTTCCCTGATGAACATTTAAAAAAATTTATGGGCTTGTTTGAAAAATGTGAAAGAAAAAAAAATCAATGGAGTAACCATGATTTATAAAGGTGAAACCTTCATGTCATGAATATTTTATCAGAGAAATGTGTAAGCCATGAGATTTTATCTGAATGCATTCCTCAATCTGATGTGATAAATTCATAAATGGATTGACACCCATTATAATGGAAATGATCATTGGATACATAGAACAGCACAAGGGCTACAAAACAAACTTCATTTTCAGTAGGCTTCCAGGAGTCTGAGAAATAATTTGGATCAAAGGTGGTTAAATATCATCAGTGAGGAGAGGACAACAAGAAGAGGCAATGATTTTCTGCATGCTGCAGATCAACATCAAAATGAATCAAAATCCCAGTGTGTGGAAGAATTGGGCCAAATCTTCCCTCTTCTTCCTAGTACTGGATCAGATGCTTCCCTCCTTCAGAAACCATTTCAGTGAGGAACCTAGTCACCTTTAATTTTCTTGCCTATAGACCAATTTTCCCAAGTATCTAATTGTTTTTAAGCATGTCCACGCAATTGTGAAAGTTTTGGAGACATTGATACACACAATGGAGAAAGCAAGTGACATTTTATGGAGAAGAAACAACTGACCTAGTTCAAGAAGCTCATAGTCAAGCAATTAGTGATACATCTAGCGGCACAACAAACACCCATCTGTCCCCGGCAGAGCAGGAGGCAGCACGAAAAACAAGGTAAATTAAAAGCAGATCAAAAAAGAAGCATATTCAATAAAGGGCTCAGGCATAATGCTGCCAAGGCCAGCTCAACATTGAGGTTTCAGATGGCAAAGTCATGAGGGGTTGGATGGCCCAGGCTGGGTTTGACCTCAAGAGAGTTTTCAAAGATGGCCCATGATGGTATGATTTCATTCTCAAACTATTGATTTCATTGAAGAAATATGAAACTTTCCAAGAGTCATTGGGAAGAACGTAGAAAGGGTCAGAAGTTAATTTAACAGCAGGGGCATTAACTGAGTCTAACATGTTTCCTTGCAGAGGAAATGAACCATGGATTTGAAAGCAGTCTTTTCATGACTCTGTACAGGTGTTTGTGCCTCCATTAGTGAACTCCTCAACCTGGAGCTGAAAATAGTCTGTTTATGTTGATGTCAGATAAGCACAAAGCTGCAAGGTAGATGGGGAAATATACTTAATTATTAAGGCACAAAGGACATAATGGGAAGGTGTACCAGCGAGAAGGAAGCACATGTGTGCTGAATTATCAACCTTCTGGACTCTAATTGGCTGCCCCTTCTTGGTGGACAGGGTTGGTGGTTTTCCTTATTTAAGAGACTAACCATGGAACAGACCATACACCTTCAGACGTGGATACCAGAGACACTAATAACTTTTTAGCATGCAAAAATGTTCCTTAGTCTTTCCCTTACTTACTATGAGTCAGATAATGTGTACTACATATATGCACATACAAGTATGTATTTTTAAATAAACTTTAAATAGGGAAAATATAATCTGTTGTATAGTCTTTTCTATCCTTGGTATCTAGCAAGTAGGTACTCAATAATTTTTTATTAAATATGTGAAAAGAATGAATGAATAAAGTTCTTGGAAGTCTTCTGGAAATACAGGGCATATTTATATCTTTACTTAAATATTTAGATTTCCTTCTTTGATTTAGAGCCAAAGTGGTAAAGAAAAAAAGTACATCAAAGCAAAACAGAAAACAGAGAATTAGACAGGGATTTAGATTCTTATTTATGGAGTTTTACCAACTTTCTGAAGCCTTGAGAATTCTACCCCTCTGGATTTTAGGCTCCTCAGCATAAAAGGTGGGAAGGGTGGTGGGGGAATGCTATTATGTTCAAAGTGTTCTCCAGAGACAATATTCTACGATTTCATAAAGAAGATATATTTTTAGAGCATGATGTGGGGCTTAGTAACTTCATGAGATGAAAGAATCATAACACATAAGAGCTAAGGAATAATTTCAATTCAGAAATAGAACAATAAGAAAATATTTTAAAGAATCTGGTTCAATACCATATCATAAGGAAGATACATGGTTAAAATAGGCAGGATGAATGGAAGTCCCATCATTCTTAAATATTTCCAGTTATGCCTATTTATTTATCTAGAAGCTGATCTGGAATTGTTTAACTGATTGATGTGAAGAGGAAAGCTGCTCCAAAAGTATTCTCTTTCTCTCTCTCTCAATTTCTCTGTGTCTCTGCTTGTTTATCAGTCTGCCTCTGCCTGTCTGTCCTTCAAACACACACACACAGCAGACCAGAAAAATTCCCAGGAGCAATCTTCAAACAATCTGGCAAGTAAAGGTAGCATATAGCTTCAGATGATTCTATCTGGCCTGGTTGCTAGCCAAACAAGCCTTGAGGAGTAGAATCTTCCTTTCCCTCACCAGCCATTCATGCAGCGGCAAGTTATTCTGATTTTACTCTAATCATAAAGAGATTGTGAATTTAAAAATGCTCTCTTCATGTCTGTTAAGAGTCTTACATTTTTGTTATACATATGCCATTCCATCATTGTTTACACAGTAATCTGCTTATTGGAAGATAGTTGCTACTAAATGAAGCTAAAATGGACTAAATCAAAACAAAGCTGAATTCCTTTGGCTTTCCCCATTTCCTTCACCCTCAGCCTTCTATCTCTTAGTTAGCTGATAAAACAGTTCACTTTGTAAACATGCATGAAAAGTATGCAAAAAGTCCTCTACAAAGAGATGTTGGCAGCTGAGGATATGTCATTTTAGACTTATGGTCCATTATAACATTAGATTCATCTATCAAAAAGCAAAGATCTATGCTAGTTTTTTCTTTCCCTCCTTCATTAGTAAAATCCATTTTAAGGTCTCCAGGAGGTAAATTATTTTTAGAATTAGCTTTTTTTTATTAGTCAGGTTGCAGAGTGTCGAAATTGCACTGAAGCCAGTGGCACTTCACTGAGCTTATTAATATTGATATGATCACTCTGTTCTGTGCTGAGTGACACTGCTAACCTTCCCTGATGGCAAGGATTCTTTTTAAAGGGACCACACAATTAAAAGAAAAAAGATCCTCAGGTCTTTTACTCTGGTGTTTTTGAAAGGGCAAGTAGAATATCTGCATCAGTTTGCTATGATTCAATTCATTCAAACGATGTTTCCTGAGCACGAGTTTTGAGCTAACACAATGCTAGATGCTGAAGTTTCAAAGACCTCCAATATGTGATCCTACTCTTTAAGGGGTTCAGTCTACCCAATAAAGATTTCTCTAGTACCTATTATGTGCTAGGTGCCATATTGAGAGCTGCAAATTTAGAATGCTTAGAAGCATGGTCTCTATAGTCAAGGGACTTACTAATTGAGAGGATAAACATTTATTCCAGTATAAAGATCCCCATGGGATCAGTGAGGAGATTATGTTCATGGGGAGGAAGTCTTCAAGGACAGATATTTGAATAGGGTTTGGAAAGATACATGGAGTCTCAGAGATGGAGATTAGGGATACAAAAAAGGAGGAAAGGACTAAAGAGATGTTCAGAGGGAACAGTATGAGCAAAGAGAAGCAAAGTTAACCTAGAATATAATTAGGAAACAGCAAATAGTTATGTTTAAACAGAAAATGTATTTGAGGATATAGTGGGTGATAGCAGAAATTGGGTTGTGGCCATGGTGTTGAAACCGAAATGCCAGCTGGAGTAGTCTGAGGTAAATTTCCATAAAATTGGGTACCTGGCAAAAGTTTCCAAGGAAGGAATCCAACCCATTGCTTGTAACAGCAGTTTTTGATTCAAGTTCAGTTCAGTTCAGTCGCTCAGTCATGTCTGACTCTTTGTGACCCCATGGAATGCAGCACTCCAGGCTTCCCTGTCCATCACCAACTCCTGGAGCTTACTCAAACTCATCTTGATCGAGTCGGTGATGCCATCCAACCATCTCATCCTCTGTCATCCCCTTCTCCTCTTGCCTTCAATCTTTCCCAGCATCAGGGTCTTTTCCAGTGAGTCAGTTCTTCTCGTCAGGTGCCCAAAGTATTGGAGCTTCAGCTTCAGCATCAGTCCTTCCAATGAATATTCAGGATTGATTTCCTTTAGGATTGCCTGGTTGGATCTCCTTGCAGTCCAAGGGACTCTCAAGAGTCTTCTCTACCACCACAGTTCAAAAGCACCATATCTTTGGCACTCAGCTTTCTTTATAGCCCAACTCTGACATCCACACATGACCACTGGAAGAACCATAGCCTTGACTAGACGGACCTTTGTTGGCAAAGTAATGTCTCTACTTTTTAATATGCTGTTTAGGTTGGTCATAGCTTTTCTTCCAAGGAGCAAGCGTCTTTTAATTTCATGGCTATTTCATTTTGATTCAAGGCTACATTAATCTTTCTATAGGCAGACATCAAACTTGGGATAGTATTTTACCAAAAAATTCTATTTTTTTTTTTTTGGAACTGGGACCCAGTTTGTCATTAACTGGTATAATCTATGAATCAAAATGCCCAGTAGTTATGGAAGGAAAGTCAACCTTTGGTTTACCATAGAAGATAAGATGACATTTTGCAATTTATATTAAATTTACAATCAGAAATTTCTTAGATTTTAACCTTTAAGTGTAATCTCCATTACTGTTGACAACACATTGTATATCCACAACTGAGATTTAAGAAAATAAGATTCTGAAAGCTTTCACAGCAATGGGAAAAGAAAGTCTGAGGTCACCTGTTGGAGTTGCTTGGGAATCTGTCTGGATCTAACAAAGGACTTGGGGAAAGATCTTTCATAGCTTTGTCAGTCACTATGTTAAACGTAAAATGCATGCAATGAATTATAGGGTCTTTTGTTTTTGTTTTTTCCAAAACTTTTTCTGAAAAATAGAATAAAGAACAATGAGTATCCAGAACAAACATTATAGGAATCAGTAGAACTAAACCTAATATAATCAATATTAAAAACAAAATTCCCTTACCTTGTAAAGCATAATGCTATGGAAGATAAGGAGACACTGAAAATTCACTTCATTTTCATTCCCTGCTAAACACTATCTAAGAAATAAACTGGACTTTCCAGATGCCACTAGTGGTAAAGAACTTGCCTGCCAGTGCAGGGGACATGAAAGATGTGTGCTTAATTCCTGCAGGAAAGCACGGCAACCCACTCCAGCATTCACAGACAGAGGAGCCTGGTGGGCTACAGTCCATAGGGTCTCAAAGACTTGGACACAACTGAAGTTACTTAGCACAATAAATAAATTAGCAATAGCATTGATGGAACAGACACAGTTCAACCAATAACACTGCACTGATGGTTTGCCATTCTAACTGGAAAGACAGAGATGTAAAGAAAACTTCATGACATGAGTTGATAAGTACTTAGGAGATAGGTATAAGGGGAAAGATACACTAGCCACTGCATGTCTGATTGATGGGATACTCCCTACATCAACATGATACTATTCTCTCCTGAGTGATTCATTCGTAATTAATAAAGCAAATTTAACAGTGTTTTCACTCTAGTGTGGAAGCCAGAATCAAAATCAGCATTCTCTAGCCTTCGTTGTTTGAGTGATATCTTCTAATCTGCAGCAAAAGGAAAGCCTTCTGGCTTCCTTGAATTGGGAGTTCTTTTTGCCTTCTGAAGCACTCAGAGACCCCCCAACTCTTTGTCCATGTTTTACCTGATTGTCACCAGAAACAAGGACTTATTTTTTAAGCCTACAGGTGAGTGGGTCACAATGGTGACATTACACAAAGGGAACTCTAAGCACCCTGTCCTTCAAGGAAGCAGAAATGTGAAGGCAAACAGATACCAGCAACTGTGAAAACTGAAGAACTGCACATAGGCCAAAGCTAAGCAAGAATAGTTAAGTCAGTAGGATCCCAGAGAAAGGCTGCAGGGCGGCCAGGGCTATGGTCTTCAGCAAATTCTGCATACTCACAGACCCCAAGGAGGGAGAGGGACTGGGGGAAGCAAGTGGATGTGCTGGCCAGTTGACCATTCTCTCTTTCTTCTTCTCTTTTTAGTCTCCTTCTATGGCTTTCTATCTGACAGATACCCAGCTTACTCCAATTTGCCCTCAAATCAGAAAACATATATATATATATAAAAAATTATATATGGCTTCCTGATGGCTCAGATAGTAAAGAATCTGCCTAGAATGCAGGAGACCCAGGTTTGATCCTCAGTCAGGAATAACTCCTGGAGAAGGGAATGGTTACCCACTCCAGTATTCTTGCCTGGAGAATTCAATGGACAGAGGAGCCTGGTGGTCTACAGTCCATGAGGTTGAAAAGAGTCGGACACAACTGAGAGAATAACATTTTTTTTTCAAAATTATATATGTATATAATTATAATTAAATTTCTCAATGTATATCAATTATATGACTTACATTCTTAAAGTGAGCTAAGAAACAACTTTAGTATTGTCATATGTGAAAAATTTAGCTTTTTGTGACTAAATTAGCTTTGCTCTCCAATGAAAGCAGCTGCTGCTGCTGCTGCTGCTGCTGCTGCTAAGTTGCTTTAGTCATGTCCGACTCTTAGTGACCCCATGGACTGCAGCCTACCAGGCTCCTCCGTCCATGGGATTTTCCAAGCAAGAGTACTGGAGTGGGTTGCCATTGCCTTCTTTGCCAATGAAAGCCATGATGGATCAACTCAGAAAGGGGTTGGAGGCTGTAGGACCAACTATAGGAGAAAGTAAGTAGTACTGAACAATAAGGTGTGATTATAAAAGGAAATGGTATGATAAAGAATTCCCTTTTCTCTTGCAAACATGTAATTTTTTCAGATTTTCCTAATTGAGAAGTGGTGTATTTGTCTCTGATTTGTTGGAAGGGAGCAAATATTAATATGGCAACAGATGCCAAATAGCATAGATTTAAAAGCTTTGACACGAGTTGATATAATGTAGATCTTATTTTTATGATGTAATTGTGAATTATGCACTTTACGCACTGGTAATTAGAGAGCTGAACAGATGGAGAAAGTTTAGCTTAAAGTGATGTGTCCATTAAAATAACCTGCACTACCAAGAGTCTATTCATGTTCATGAGTATAGCAAATTTGTTCTATTAAAATATAATTTGAAGATAAGGACTTATTGTCATTGTGTTGGAGTCATCCATCTAATGATGGGAGAGAAAATGATCTGTAAATGTCACATCCACCTATTATCCTATTTTGCTTTGTAGAGGGTAGTAACTGGACATTTTGGCTGCTGTGGAAATTCTGATGTTTAGCATCTCCACCTCTCATTATTTAGACAATATCACTAAAGAAAATCAAATTAGCCACCAAATAAAAATAGCATTTCAATTATTACTTTAAGTGCATATTTTTTAGTTTATTGTTGAAAGGCCAGATGGCAACTATTTTTTTCAATGTGGATATTATATTTTTCTATTTTTATCAGACATGTTTGCACTCATCCCCCACATATTTTCCCCAACCTTTTTCAGTGGCATCTAGGGCTGCTTTTCTGCTCAGGTTTAATCTGCTTTCACAGGGAGGGGAAAATGAAATAGCTCAGATTTCTCATGTGCTCCATCTGGAGATAATGCCACAACTAAAGCATCACAACAGAGGGTTTAGAGGTGCACCCTCTCATATATCATTGGTGGGGGTATAAACTGATCTGCTTGTGTAGGAAGGAATTTGGCTATAGAAATCAGAAGTCTTAGATGATTCATTACCAGAATTTCCAACCTTGAGAATCTATCTTATGGAAATAACCACAAACATACAGACAAATACACACAGACCTTAGCATAACCAGAGAAATGCAAACAGCTTTATACCTAAAAAAAAAAAAAAAAATCTTTGAATTCAGTATATAATAGCTAATAATAGGAATTAGACTAAATATCCTATAGAGAAGATGGTTGTGAAAATTATAGCATAGCCACATAAAAAGCTGCTGGATAGAAATTTAAATTATATATGTGAAGAAGCTATAATAAGATAGAAAAACACTTTTAATGTGGAATAGAAAAATAAGACATTTAAGATACTAGTAAATAATCACTGAGTGCTTTTTAATATACCAGGTAGTTTTCTAAGGCACTCTATAAGTAAGGTGCCATAAAATATGCATGTAACCCATTGAGATAGGTAGTAGTAGAGCTGATAGGGAGCTGGATTGAAACCCAAGTATCCTGATTTCAAAGAACTTGCTTTTAGTTTTTGTGTTATAGTGTCTTCGGTGAATAGCAATTGGGTTAAAAATGGTACTAAACACACACACACACACACACACACACGGGAAAGATGAAGCCTATTTCCCCACCTGGAATCTGAGTGGTCCCAAGCTACCAACAGTATTCTTCACAGAGCTAGAACAAATAATTTCACAATTTGTATGGAAATACAAAAAACCTCGAATAGCCAAAGCGATCTTGAGAAAGAAGAATGGAACTGGAGGAATCAACCTACCTGACTTCAGGCTCTACTACAAAGCCACAGTTATCAAGACAGTATGGTACTGGCACAAAGACAGAAATATAGATCAATGGAACAAAATAGAAAGCCCAGAGATAAATCCACGCACATATGGACACCTTATCTTTGACAAAGGAGGCAAGAATATACAATGGATTAAAGACAATCTCTTTAACAAGTGGTGCTGGGAAATCTGGTCAACCACTTGTAAAAGAATGAAACTAGACCACTTTCTAACACCATACACAAAAATAAACTCAAAATGGATTAAAGATCTAAACGTAAGACCAGAAACTATAAAACTCCTAGAGGAGAACATAGGCAAAACACTCTCTGACATACATCACAGCAGGATCCTCTATGACCCACCTCCCAGAATATTGGAAATAAAAGCAAAAATAAACAAATGGGACCTAATTAACCTTAAAAGCTTCTGCACATCAAAGGAAACTATTAGCAAGGTGAAAAGACAGCCTTCAGAATGGGAGAAAATAATAGCAAATGAAGCAACTGACAAACAACTAATCTCAAAAATATACAAGCAACTCCTACAGCTCAACTCCAGAAAAATAAATGACCCAATCAAAAAATGGGCCAAAGAACTAAATAGACATTTCTCCAAAGAAGACATACAGATGGCTAACAAACACATGAAAAGATGCTCAACATCACTCATTATCAGAGAAATGCAAATCAAAACCACTATGAGGTACCATTTCACACCAGTCAGAATGGCTGTGATCCAAAAGTTTACAAATAATAAATGCTGGAGAGGGTGTGGAGAAAAGGGAACCCTCTTACATTGTTGGTGGGAATGCAAATTAGTACAGCCACTATGGAGAACAGTGTGGAGATTCCTTAAAAAACTGGAAATAGAGCAATCCCACTGTTAGGCATACACACTGAGGAAACCAGAAGGGAAAGAGGCATGTGTACCCCAATGTTCATCGCAGCATGTTTATAATAGCCAAGACATGGAAGCAACCTAGATGTCCATCAGCAGATGAATGGATAAGAAAGCTGTGGCACATATACACAATGGAGTATTACTCAGCCATTAAAAATACATTTGAATCAGTTCTAATGAGGTGGATGAAACTGGAGCCTATTATACAGAGTGAAGTAAGCCAGAAGGAAAAACACCAATACAGTATACTAACGCATATATATGGAATTTAGAAAGATGGTAACAATAACCCGGTGTACGAGACAGCAAAAGAGACACTGATGTATAGAACAGTCTTATGGACTCTGTGGGAGAGGAAGAGGGTGGGGAGATTTGGGAGAATGGCATTGAAACATGTAAAATATCATGTAAGAAACGAGTTGCCAGTCCAGGTTCGATGCACGATACTGGATGCTTGGGGCTAGTGCACTGGGACGACCCAGAGGGATGGTATGGGGAGAGAGGAGGGAGGAGGGTTCAGGATGGGGAACACATGTATACCTGTGGTGGATTCATTTTGATATTTGGCAAAACTAATACAATTATGTAAAGTTTAAAAATAAAAGAAAAAAAGAAAAGAAAATGCAGTGGAAATGATTCCGTGTGGTTTTCAAAATGAGGCCTTAACAGGTTTTGCAGCTTCCACATTCATGTTCTTGTGGTGCTGCCCTGAGATGGCCATGCAAGGAAGCCAATCTGTCTTTTTGAAGAATGAGAGATCATATGGAGGAGAAGAGAGGTGCCTGAGCCCATAGCAAGCATCAAAGGCCAGACATGTAAGTGAGGGCATCGTGAACGTTCCATCTCAGCCAACTCAGCAGCTGAAGGCAGTCACATGGGTGCAAATGTACATAGAAAATACTCTGAATTGTGAAAAAAATACTTCATTGTTTCAATCTAAATTTTAAGACTGTTCGTTATATAGCAAGAGATACGGTTAAAATACTATGAGACGCTTCTAAAGCAATTGTATGAAACTAATGAAATCACAACATAGAAATTGTTTAATTTCTTCAGACTTTAGAACCTAACACTGAAATACTTTTGGAATAGTCTTTGCAGTTTTCTCAGGTTTGCCAAACGAAGGTGGAAGTCCTTCTGAAAGAACCAACCCTCTTGAGACATGGTTAGTATGACATTTCATGGTCACTGAAAATAAATCTTTCTGGGCTGGGCACAGAATGAGCAGCTGTTGGGCAGTTAAGTGTTGAGATGAGGAATCTGCAATCTGGGAGACAGAAAGTGCTATGAATATTTTTCCCCATCAGCAGTAAGAAGTGCTGAGCTAACTTTCAGGACATACACTAAACCAGGGACCATTTCACATTGGACCTTGTCTCTCATTAACTTTACTACTGGTGCTAGGCCTCTCTCATATTAAAAAGGAACTACAGTTCAATTAGTACCTGCTTATGCTCTGGAAATTCTGCCTCTCTTATTGACTCATAGGAAATTTGAAATTATAATCAGGGTGGGGTAGGCAACTGTCAACAATCAAATTAGGAAGTCAGTATTTTATTAGGGAATTGTGATCAGGATTAAAATGTCAAACTGAAAGTCAATTTCCAGCCAAGTGACATTTTTCACTGTTGATCACTTCTTTCTCTCAGAGAACTCTACTCCCTTGGTCTCCATAAACCCATCAGCATTTTTCATGACTCTTTTTCTGACTCTCTGGCCCCTATTTCTAACTATCAAATTTTTTTCTTGAAATATTCATTCCCGAATTTTGGTCTCTACTCTTCTAACCTAAACACTCTCTTGGAGTGATTTAATCCACTTCTGTGGCTTTAATTACCACTGACTCCCCAACTTGCATATTTGGCTCCCCATTCCAGGAACAATATCCAAGCTTCCTCTATATGTCTTCATCTGAACCTTTCCCAGGTACCACAATGTTATCATTGTAAAATGAAATTTATTTTTTCTCCCAGATCTCCTTCTCCATAATTTCCATCCAGCTTTCCCCTAGTCTTTTAATGGAACATCCAAATCAAATTGTGTATCCATTTGTACTCCTTAATATTTCTGAGAACAGTATCACATCCATCCCCAGTAGCATGGCAAAACATAGGGTTCATGATCTGATCCCTGCATCCCTCTCCAGCTATTTTGTTTTCCCTGTTTCACCCTGAGCTATAGCTACAAAACTGGGTCCAAAGGGACTTGTTTAAGGGGACTTCTCTGACCTCTCTTCCCTACAGCTATGTGGATGGGTGGTCCTCCTCCCACACTGTGTTATGCACAGCCCTATCACTGCATTTTGTCACACTGCTTGTAATTAACTCTTTTATTCTCTATGTTGCCTGTTAGACCTGTTAGCGGAGGGCAGGGGCTGTGTTTTACCTAAGTAACTCTATTATTTAACATAATGCTTGTCTCTTAATAGATGCACACGGCCTTGTTTATGGAATGAGTGAATGTGATATAGCTGATCCACAGGACAGGGATTACTCTGGAAGGCTGTAGGGAGAGGTACTCACTCAGTGTGAGTGTATAAGGTGTGACAGAAAAATCATGAAGAGTTTGAATATAAGACCGAGTGACTCATGATGCTTAAGTATGGGTCTGGCATTTCAGCATCAGTTAAGTAGTCAGTCTGTGTCCAACCTAGAGTGCTTCACCAAACAACCACATGACTGATTTTGCTGGCCATATTCTCAGATATAACAAAGGGATCCTACCTTAGCCACTGGTCACAGAATCAAATGTTTTACTCCTTGAAATGTGTTGGTCTTGCAATTGCCAGGCTCCTCTGTCCATGGGATTCTCCAGGCAAGAATATTCAAGTGAGTTGCCATGCCCTTCTCCAGGGGATCTTTCCAACTCAGGGACTGAACCCACGTATCTTATGTCTCCTGCATTGGCAGGTAGGTTTTTTACTTTTTGTTTTTTACTACAAGGGCCACCTGGGAAGCTCCTGATACCACCTCCAATACATGTTTATAGCTACACACTAGCAGAAGCACCTCTTCTCTAGGCTCTGGCACTAGTCACTAGAATCTGAGAGAAATTGCTGGTCTCCAATCCCCCTTAGAATCCAGGAGACTCCCAGGTTTATACACTGAGCATTCTGGGAGGGGTTATTTGTTCAGCTTTCATTGATTTGAATAAATGAAAAAATCTGCACATAAAACTGCTTCTCTAACACATACTAGATCTTATTTTATCTATGGCACTGTGTTCACTTTAGAAAACTTCCCCCTCTGTCAAGGTTGTGGCAAGAGCCATTCGAACTGCTGAAGTGTTTTTTCTCTCCACTCTGTGGACCATATCATGGCCACATATACCAACCAAAATGAGTGCATTTGCTTATAGTCTGCATCAACCTCTAGACATAGCTCTGTTTTTTCTGCCAAAGACACTGACATCAATTAAAACATCAAGCCATCAGTCTACACTGCCTGTAGAGCTAAGACTATTTAGCACTAAAATAGGTGGTAGAGAATATAAACACAAGTAAATAAGACACATGATCCTTATGGAGCTTAGAATCTCCTTAAGATAAAAAACATATGGAATAGATAGTAAATAATAAGGGAAAAAAGAATATGACAAATTGCTTGAGAGATTATGGGCCAGGTCTTTACATACGACACTTTTAATTTAATTCTTATCACCATTTGATGAGGGTAAGTATTACTAGACTAGAATTATGGGTGAGGAAATCAGGGATCATAGGTAAGAGGTAACATTCCCAACACCACACGGTCAGTAGGAATCACAGCTGGAACTCAGGCTTATGCTATGATTTAATCACTATTATATATTTTGCTCCTAGAGCCAGAGGAGTTTGGATCCAGAAGATGCAATTGCTGTGGGTTGGAATGCTCAGGAAAATCTTCACAGAGGAGGTAAAATAGAATCAAGGCCTTAAAGTACTGTCAGGATTTAGAGAAATGGAATGGAAATATAAGAATATTGGGGGCAGCAAATATTTTTAATAGCACCATTTTGTAAAACAAAGGGTGGAGATGAAGCTAAAGATTTCCTGGAAATCCAGTGAGCCCTAAGAATTTCATTTTCCGAAATAATGATATTCATTCAGCCTGTAGCCCAAATAACTTGCTTGTGCATTCTTCTCTCCACAGTAACACCAGGGTCACCTGCGGCTCTGAAGACCAGAAACAGAAGGGATATTTGCAACCTTAGTCTGGTATGATAACTCTCCTGTTGCTCTCTGAGCCTGTCAATTTGATATCCTCCACTAACACTGAACAGGATTGAAAACAAATTTGTCAGAAAGCCATTGCTTGCAGTTTATGCAATACAAAAATGAAATCTAGAAATAACACCAGCTGAAGAGACCAGTCATTAAATAAATACAGATACTTCTTTCCTGACCAATGAGCATATCATTGAATTGTGAGAGCTTTTCACTAACATGAGCCAAGTGTTGACTGATTGGGAAAATCCTAATATTTAGCTTATAAGGCTTTTATCTATCACTGGGGGGACCTGAAAGAGTCACAGTAGTGTCTGAGCTACAGTTCTGTTTGCTTGGTGAAATGAGTTCAGTGGCAATGTCTTCCTGGGTACACCCTGGTAGTGAATCTGAATCTCCCCACAAAAAGCTGAAACTAAACAAATTCTTCCACAAATATCTGATCTTCTGGGTAGTGGGACACAAACTAGACCAGGTGACTCAGAAATCAAACAATCCCTCAACAAGCAGGTTCTCTTGAATGTTCAGTTCAGTCACTCAGTTGTGTCTGACTCTTTGTGACCCCATGGACTGCAGCATGCCAGGATTCCCTGTCCATCACCAACTCCTGAAGCTTGCTCAAACTCGTGTCCATTGAGTCGATGATGCCATCCAACCATCTCATCCTCCCAAGAGAATGTATCTTTGGTTTCTGAGTCACCTGGTCTACTTTGTCTCCCACTACCCAGAAGATCAGATTTTCATGGAAGAGTTTATTTAGCTTCAGCTTGTTTGGGGGGAGATTCAGATTCACTTGAATTCTTGAATGTATCTTTCCTTAAAAACACTTCCTCTGATTTCTAATCTTCACTTCAGTAAGTAATTCCAATTAGCTTTTAAAGCAACAAACATGGAAAATATTGCCTGTTCAGGGAAATAAGATGTAAAAAACCTGAACCATAAATATTTTATTTGACTTCGGTCTCAACCCAGGTCACTCTTCAACTCTGCCTTAATCAACAGCTTCTTGTACTGCATCCTAAGGCTTCCTGTCTTTTTCCATGTACAGCAGCAACAAGAGAAAGGTTGCAGGGTATTTGTTCTCTCAAGTGTCTGTATTGACTCAAACCACAGCATTAGTGTCATAGAGTTCTTCTCAATCAGCACAAGTACCGCCCTACTTTGCTCTCAGCTCAGTTTTTGAGGTCAAGCAGGCAAATACAAACACACACCCCTTTTCAAACCACCTCATGAACAACTCCTTGTGAACATGAGAATAAAACACAGAATTGATTTATATAAGATCACCTATGCTGAACATTTAACATCATGCTTAGTACTACTCATGAAGCATCAAGGCTTCTCAAAATTTCTTGGAAAAATAACACATAAGACCCTAATAGTGAATTCAAGGTTACATTTGCATTCACATGTAGCCTACACTTGACCATCTCATAATCTACTAGTTACCTGCCAAAATTTTTATAAAGTCCTCAATCTCTCTACAGAGGCTTTACTTTCAGAGGCACAGATGCAGCAATCAGAACTAAATGATCCAGATTTCCTTAAAGGACAGAAATACATCAAAGGATTTACAAGATATCTGTGTTTCAAAGGAAGTATAGTATCTATGGGATCATCTCCATTTGAGTCCATAAGCTATTCAAGTTTATATGCTGACAGTTCATTGTAACTGGTGCATAAAGGAATAACTGAGCTCATTTCAGTCTATCTATAGTTCCCTTTCATGGGCACTTCCCAGTACAGGGTGGTAAATCAGTAACTGAAAACAGGTCTCTGAAAAACATAGGTTCATGAGCACAGAAGAGGCACACCAAATTTCATTTATATTCAAATCTCTTCCATAGACAGAATTTCATTTTTAGCGCCCTTTTCCTTCCAACCTCTGAGTTTCATTGAGTGTGTATGTGTGCATGCTGTTTGAGTAACTGGTCTGAGAACTTTGGTGGATCTTTCTGTCCGAAGCTTTTGTGCAGTGCACATGGAGAAGAGTGCAGCAGAGGTGAAATGCAGCTATTTTCCAGAAGTATTTCAAAGGGGTATAAAAGGTGGTGGGAGGGGAGTGGTGACCTGCATACTTGCTGTATATTTTCCCCTATTAATTGGCAAGTACTCATTCTGGTTTGGCACCAATGGAATGCCTGCTCTGTGACCAAGGCCAAGCAACAGGACATCTTGAGCTTGTCTTCTCATCTGTAAAACCGGGTGAATACTTTGCAAGGTTATGATCAGAATTAGGTGACAGATCATATATGAAAACATTTGCAGTTTCTTGCTGCATATTGAGAACTCAATAAATATTAGCCTCATCCTTTCTGAAGTTGAAAAGCAAAGTTTGTGACAGTAGTCCATTCTACTGAAGGAGACCAAAAGGCTTAGATCAATTTCTACTTCTCCCACTGGAATGTCCGCACACTGCTAAATATGCTGTATCTGTGCAAGGAGAATGAATTGAAATCGTTCGTGCAAATTCTATTGAGATTTAAAAAAAATCAAAACTGCAGGCAGGGTACACAAAGAAGATGATTTCCTTTAGATCTGAAGCTTGATTTTCTTTAAAGATTCTCTGATTTCTTTTAAGCCCTGGGCCCACAAGCATATATTTATGTTCTGGCTGCTTGGAACCATAATTGGTTTCTTTGGTGACCTGGCAACCTTCTTTTTTCTGATTTCTCCTTTATTTTCATCTCACAGAAGAACTGCCATTCTTCTTTCAAGTGATAGGTGCTTGATACACACTCCCTTGCTGTGATCTGTGGTTAGGAGCTTGGATTTGCCTCTTTTTCCTACTCATGGGTAGAATATGTTCTTTTTATGATACATGAACTTGAGATTGCAGGGGTTTTGATCTGTTTCCTTTACGACTTTACTGGGTAATGGGTGAAAGAGCGGTAAGTAAAGTTTGGGGGAAGAAAAAAAAAAAAGAATGGGAACATTTTTAATTCCATGAAAGACCTGATTTAGAATATGTCCCTCTGGTCCTATCAGGGGAGTGCTGCTATGATTATAGATTGCTCTGATAAAGCCTTTCTTTAAAGTATGTAAAAGTGAATTCAGAATCCCATTCTTTAAAAAGAGAAGTAAGTCCATAGCATTTGTATACTTTGCTGATTTATTAATTAGAAGAACTCAGCAAGATTTCAATGAAATAGTTTAAAGATATCTCAATCCTTGGTTCCTCAGTTCAGTTGCTAAGACATGTCGAACTCTTTGTGACTCCATGAACTGCAGCAAGCCAGGCTCCTCTGTCCTCCACTATCTACCAGAGTTTGCTCAAATCCGTGTCTATTGAGTTGGTCAGTATGTGCTTGGTACTGGAGTCTACTTCACAAACTGTTGATGCTTAGCCTATTCATTTGCAAATTCAGCTGGAAATTTACTGATCTTCCCTATTCTTGTAATTAGCATCTTTGTTAATATTTTCCTATCAATACTACAATAAAATATCATACATTTATTAAATGACTGTGTGCTAGATTATATATATTAATTCTTGTACTGACACTCTGTGAAGGCACTGTTATTCTCATTTTATAGATGAGACTAGTTAGGCAGTGGAAGACAAACTACTTTGTCAGGACTGCACAGATGCTAAATTCTAGTGATAGGTTTCAAATACATGTAATCTAGTTCCAGGATATCTGCCTGTAATCACCAGCTCTCCACTATGCCTAGATATGCTCATGAAGAGTATCATTGGCTCAGCCTTCTTAAAGAATGTTGATATAGCTTTATAGATTGGATTTACATCTTCATGGCGTTTTTGCAAATTGATTTCAAAAATGATCCTATTTGCAGCCATCTCCATATTCACATCTCTTGTTAAAGACTGTGTTAAAGATTCTCATAGAGGCTCTTCCCCACCTCCTTCTTGAATCTGGGCTATGATCAAGGCCAGGCTCAGTCTGGGCCTTAACTGGCTTTGACTGTGGCAGAAGTCATGGCAGGCCACTTCCCGGTTCATACCTCCAGAGATACTGAGCCTTTCAATCTAGCTTTCTCTCTGAACATTACCCCTACCACAAGATCTAGCCTGAGACAGTCTGCTAGAAAATAAAAAATCATGTTAAATTTAAGTTATCCCTGTAGGGGCATCCAGGAGCCCCCAGTGTCTGCCTGACCTGCCACCTGAACATGGACACAAGCAAGCCAAGTAGAGATCCACTGAGCCCAGTCCAGGTCAGCATCACATCCTTGCTGACTTTTAGAACAGAAGGTTATTATTTCAAGTCATTGACTTTTGGAGGGCTTTGTTATGCAAAAATAGCTAACCAATGCAGTGGTAATCTGATTGGGAGTTTGTTAGTAAGTTTACATCCTCAATTGCAGAGTCATAGCATGTTCAAACTTATCTTAATCAACTTCTCCATTAAAACAAAAACTAACACAAAAAAACAGAATTCAAGAAACAAGAACCAAAATATGAATAATCAAGACCCTGAATTCTCACACCTTATTCCCTGTCTGAGGCTCTTCCTGTTGTTCTTCTGTTTCTATTAGAGAGAATTTATTAAAGGATATTGTGAAGCAGTGGATTAGAAATAGTCTAATTTCTAGGTATACAAAAACGATGCAAAATGGATTCACCAGAAGTAATAGTTCAACACATTTCTGAATGCTGAGCATGTATACACAACTTTTGTCCTATTTTTTGGTGAGTGTCCAGACACATGACGCTTGCTTTTTATTCTTCTATAGGGACCTTATGAATGGATTTGAAATACGATTGCCAACTAGGCTTAGCAGACCTTATAAAAGAAAAGCATTGTGGGACTTATCCATCAACTTAACACTCCTATCCTCCTTAAATCATGGAAATTCTAGAACCAGTATTTATTAGCTTGTTCTTTCTGTATATCAATTATCTTAGACCCTATACACTGCAGCTCCATCAAAAGCATAAAATAGTTCCCAGTGGCAAATTCCTGGTTATCTTTAGCTCATGCTGTTAAGTAAGTTTCCACAGTCTTTATAGCTCCAGATTTTATTGTATTTTTAAAATGACTTGGTTTCAGCTGTTAAAATCTAAGACTTTGACTTAAAGAGAAACTACTTGCCAACATGTGAGTGTAGAATTTGACTTTTTAGCTTCACCATTTAAAGCCAGTGTATTTAGAATATTCCTGCTATATTGGGGAGTTTCCAAAAGATATTTGTTTAGGTTTCCGACATTAGTATTTTACATCTATATTTTTAGGGCTTCCCAAGTGGCGTTAGTGGTAAAGAACCCACCTGCCAATGTAGGAGACTTAAGAGATGTGGGTTCGATCCCTTGGTTGGGACAATCCCCTGCAGGAGGAAATGACAACTCACTCCAGTATTCTTGCCTAGATAATTCCATGGACAGAAATGCCCGGTGGGCTATGGTTCACAGGGTCGCAAAGAGTCAGACATGACTGAAGTGACTTAGCACTTCTGCAGTGCAGGCGGGTTCTTTACCCTGAGCCACCAGGGAAGCCCGGTGGTTGGGATACAGTGTGCTTAACGCGTATTCCTGCTATATTGGGGAGCTTCCAAAAGACATTTGCTTGGGTTTCTAACATTGATATTTTATATCTATATTTCTAATAAATTGTTTGGCCCTCCATCTGGTGAGGTCCTTGACCAGTCGGCTGGCTTGCCTCAGCTTTCTCCATCTTGAGGACTTTATACTGTACAAGCAAGCTTGCTGCCTCTTTTAATTTTGTTATTTTCTGGATTATGTGACTAGGGGTGAAAGCACATCTTTAGCTTCCTGATCTGCTCTGTACTAAGTTGCTTCAGTTGTGTCTGACTCTTTGCGACCCTATAAACTATACCCTATCAGGCTCCTCTATCCATGGGGATTCTCCAGGCAAGAATACTGGAATAGGTTGCCATGTCCTCCTCCAGGGGATCTTCCTGACCCAGAGATTGAACCTCTGGGTCCCGTGACTCCTGCAGTGCAGGCAGATTCTTTAACACTGAGCCAGTGGGGAAGCCCTAGCTCCCCTGATACCCAAGACCTCATCCTTTACAATGTCCCTATTCCTCTTCCTGTCTTCTCTGGGCTTTTAATATGATCAGAGAGATACTCCTATTTCACTTGCTTTTTTCTTGCAGGATATTGCTCCTCTCCCTCTCCTTCCTCTACTTTTCTCAACAATAGAAACTCTGCCTTTGAGAAAAGTAGTTACTCTTTCAGGAGCAGGCTGGAGGGAGAGATACAATTAAACTCAGCCACATTTGTGAGGTGGTGTTAATGTCTACAACATCCTGATGGAGTTTTAAAATGTGTTATAGTGTTTATGGACTTTGCAGGTAGTACTAGTGGTAAAGAACCTACCAGCTGATGCAGGAAATGCAAGAGACGCGGGTTTGATCCTCCAGTCGGGAAGATTACCTGGAGAAGGGCATGGTAGCCCACTCCAATATTCTTGCCTGGAGAATCCCATGAACAGAGGAGCCTGGTGGGCTGCAGTCCACAGGGGCGTAAAGAGTTGTACATGACTGAAGAGACGGCACACATGCATGCACATAGTGTTTATACTGATTTCACTGTTACTGTAGCAAGAGAAAACAACTGGCTAAATATAAGCTACTTTAAAAAAATTCTATAAACATTTTCTTACAATGCCATTTCCACTAGGTAAGGAATTTTGAACTGCTCTTCAAAAGAAAACAAAAATAAGCCAATCAGTTAACATAATGATTCCCCTGTCTGAATTTTAAATTTTTATTACTATTGCAATTTGTCATTTCCTTCATTCAGTTACTTCAAGAAAATCTCTGTCCTGCATTGATACCAATTTTCTTCCAGATAGATATGCTTTTTTTATTTTCCAAATGTTTCTACTGACTTAAAGTCTATTAGACATTAAGACTTTTAGTATGGTTAAACTATTTATTTTCTTCTACTATTGATTATTCTTATTTTCTTAGAGAATGGTATACAAACCCTTGAAAATGCTACCCAAATACATTGGCATTTATTTTTAAAAATATATCTAATAAGTGAATACATCATGAATGTTATAAAATATTATAAAAATGAAGATATAATAACAAAAATATGAAAAGTATATGTTCTCTAATATATTCTTCTTGAATATTTCATATATCCCATTTGGACAACATGGCTTGGAGATTTACAAGGTCTGCATGTTATTATCTGGTGAAATATTTTAGTATCATAAATTTCTGAATCAAGGGAATTTCAGAAAACATTTACTTCTGTTTCACTGACTACATCAAAACCTTTGACAGTGTAGATCACAACAAAGGGTGGAAAATTCTTAAAGAGATGGAAATGTCAGACCACCTTACCTGCCTCCTGAGAAACCTGTATGCAGGTCAAGAAGCAACAGTTAGAACTGGACATGGAACAATGGACTGGTTCAAAATTGAGAAAGGAGTATGTCAAGGCTATATGTTGTCATCCTGCTTATTTAACTTATATGCAGAGTACATCACGCGAAATGCCAGGCTGGATGAAGCACAAGCTGGAATCAAGATTGCTGGGAGAAGAGCCTCTTGATGAAAGTGAAAGAGGAGAGTGAAAAAGCTGGCTTAAACTCAACATTAAAAAAACTAAGACTATGGCATCCATTCCCATCACTTCATGGCAACTAGGTGGGGAAAAAGTGGAGACAGTGGCAGATTTTCTTGAGCTCCAAAATCACTGCAGATGGGATGGTGACTGCTGCCATGAAATTAAAAGATACTTGCTTCTTTGAAGAAAAGCGATGACAAACCTAGACAGTGTATTAAAAAGCAGAGACATCACTTAGCTGACAATGGTCAGTATAGTCAAAGCCATGGTATTTCCAGTAGTCATGTACGGATGTGAGAACTGGACCATAAAGAAAGGTGAGTACCAAAGAACTGATGCTTTTGAATGTGGTGCTGGAGAAGACTTCTGAAAGTCCCTTGGACAGCAAGAAGATCAAACCAGTCGATCCTAATGAAATTAATCCTGATTATTCACCAGAAGGACTGATGCTGAAGCTCCAATACAGTGGCCACCTGATATGATGAGCCATTGGAAAAGACTCAGGTGTTGGGAAAGATTGAGGGCAGGAGAAGAAGGGGGTGACAGAGGAAGAGATGGTTGGATAGCATCACAGACTCAATGGACATGAGTCTGAGAAAATGCCGGGAGATGGTGAAGGACAGGGAAGCCTGGTGTGCTGCAATCCATGGGGTTTCAAAGAGTGGGACATGACTTAGTGACTGAACAACAAACAATCCTGAAATGGTGATACATAAGAACTATTTTATAGGACAATAAAGTCATCTTTAGATTCCAGATTTATTGTATGAATGTCAAATTAAAAATAGTTTTCTATGTTTTTGGTCACCAGATGGTTATTGATACTCCACAAGCTACTTGATGCATAGAATTCTATTGTAATCTATAACTCTCTGTATGAGAAGGAAGATTTTTTTTTGTCATAATAAAGTTAAGAATTTCATTTCCTCACCAAAAGATACTACCTGGCTTGTTTTTAGTTGACAACCCTTTGAAATTGTTGAAGCCAAATACATTTACCAACATGGAGTAGAGAGCTCCTCCACAGAATATTTGCATGGGCTCTGACTTGAAAGAACTTAGCAAATACTGTGTAAAAGCAATTGAGAATGACTGGAAGCAAAACAGACTTAAAGACATTACAGACAGGATAAATTTTATGTGTAGGAAGAAAAATGGGATTGATCTGTTACCATTTTGATACAATTGTACTTATAAATATTTAACTTCATTTTTAAAAGCCACAACTAGAAACATTTAATAACTTTAACACGGGTTAATAAACTTTACAAGCTGTACAGTTCAAAACCTGTACATATACATTTTTCTCTGCTGATCTCTGATTTTAGTCTCTATAAGAATCACTTTAGGGAGAAATATATATATGAATGTGTGTGTGTGTGTGTGTGTGTGTGTATGTGTACGTGCGCGCAAGCGCGTGCACTCAGTTGTATCTAACTCTTTGCAATCCCATGGACTCTAGCCCACCAGGCTCTTCTCTCAATGGGATTTTCCAGGCTAGAATACTGGAGTGAGTTGCCATTTCCTACTCCAGTGGATCTTCCCAACAAAGGGACTGAACCCAAGTCTCTTGCATCTCCTGCTTTGGCAGGCAGATTCTTTACCACTTATGCTACCTGGGAAGCCCCATATACATATGAAGTTTGGTATAACAGCCATGATCCCCAGTTGAGTCTTTCAAGATCAATCAGTGATTCACCTTTGAGAAAGATGTATAACTTGTTCCCTCTGATTCTAAAGGAAAGAAAATATGAATGAAATTTATTTAAAGGGTTCCTTTTAGAGATCTGAGCAAAAAGTTATTTCAGGATGGATCTGTGATAGTCTTTTTCCGATGACTACTCTAGCTATATGCACTTTCCCATATCTTAAATACACAAGTGCACAGGCATACCCACATACACAAACACCTGTGAATGCATCATCCTATCGTATTATACTATAGAGGCATAGTTTTGAAATAATTTAGATATTGTGTAAGTAACAGCTGTCAAATGAAACTGTTGAATCAATTAATTAGGGTATTTTTATTTTTGACTAGCAATCAACAACAACAAAAAAGGAGAAATGCAAATGACTGAAATTTTATTTTTGATTTCTGCTACTGAACCTCTTTATTCTGTCTCTCCTTTCTTCAGGCTTCTATATTGTTGTTATACTTGTTTTTTCCACTTTTTGGTATTTGTGATTAGATTGAATATACCTGTATTACAGTAGAATCTACAAGAGGTTTCAGCACAGCATGCCTGGGTTTAAGCTCCTGCTCAGCTAATTACTCTGACCTTGTATAATATTTTCATGATCCACCCATTTTTGTGTGTGTTTTAATAAATACAAACATACATCATAAACCTACAAGAAATTCAGAAAAGTATAAGGAAGATAATGAAAATGATCTAGAAACCTATCACTCAAATGCAATCACTGAAAATATTTTCATCTATGTACTTTCTAGTTATATTTAGATATAAAAATTGCACACTTAAACATAAAATAAGGTCATATTTTACATACTGTTTTGTAACCCGTTTTGCTTGGACAATGTTTCATGGCCATGTGACAAGTGTATATGTTTTTATTTTAATTAATGACTACTTAATATTTTATTGTGTAGACAACCTCTTTTATGATTTTAATTTTTGGCATTTTAAGATAAATGATAGAGAAAATCTGTTTGCATAGGTGTGCTAAAAATATAATTGGACAAGTATATATTCTATATTGGAGAAGGCTATGGCACCCCACTCCAGTACTCTTGCTTGGAAAATCCCATGGACGGAGGAGCCTGGTAGGCTGCAGTCCATGGGGTCGCTAGGAGTCGGACACGACTGAGTAGCATATTCTATATATATACACCATTTTTTATATATAGGGTAAGTTCAATCTATTAGTTTCTTCTACTTTAAAAAAATGAGGAGAACTGGGGAGAGTATATGGTTTTAAAAGGAGGGATACAGAAAGAAAGGTGTATAGTGATATGGACGAGAATAAAGCAATGAAATACTTGTTTCTCCTTACCTCTCTATGAGCTCTTGGTATATCTGCTCATTCCTGAAAGGCAGAGAAGCTTACTTTATAGACCCAGAGAGTGAACATAATGCATTGTCTACTTCATATTTCCCTTCTCATAACCTCATCTACTATAGGAATGCTGAGGGTTTATCCATCAAAGTTCTTTCCAGAGAAAAATAACTCTTCATAGAGACCAGAAAAATTGGCATGGAGAAAGTCAGGAAAGAAACAAAGGAAATGTGGAAGCAGGAGAAAAAAGGAATTTAATTCATTTCTTTCCCTTTTACTTTAATTGAATCAAAATTATAACATTAAAGCATGTTTCACCATAGATTTACTTAATGTGGGCTCCATCTCCACTACTGCATGCAATCTTTTATTCATGTTAACGTTGACTATGACATGTGTCTCTATATCCCATTTTGTTAGGAAGAACCATTTTACTTGCAGATATTTTCAGCGTTGCTCATAGTTTTAAGAAGTTGAATAAGAGATGTCAAACTCCTTGCACAGGTCGTGGCACCCAGCCCTCAGAGATGTTTATGGAAGCAAATGCTGAACTTTCAAAGTGAGCTATCACCACAGCCTCAGCCCCTTCATTTTATGTTTAGAAAACACAATTCAGGGAGCATAAACTGCTTGTTAGCTTGTTTTCCTGCTGAAGGAATTACTAGCCTGGTGTCTACACTTACAGAAAGGAATGCCATCAGTCCTCACGTACTTTAACAGCTATAACATTTGCAGAAGCTTCTGAATCAATCTTCCATCTTTCTGGTTTATTGTCATTTAAGAACAGATGTGAATTCCTTTCCTGTGTGAAATGTCATGGCTGGACTCAGAAATACTTCTCTCTGAGCCTACAATTTGTCATTCTGTTGGACAGTGTTGAATTCCAGTGTTGGGAAAGTGTGGTATATTTCAGCAAGATAATTTTGCTTCCCACATTTCAGTTACTTCAGGTATACAGGGGAGTACTCATGAATAGGAAGATTTAGGTTGTATCAACATTTAATGAATACCTCACTAAATTTCTTCCTTGAGCCTTTCCCCACGACTCACTAAATGATAGTACAGCATCAGCTCCTTGTTTTTGTCTCTGCTAATCTTTCTCATTCTAATCAGGCACTGCTGTAAAAGCTGTGGGCTCACAGTGATAAGTGCTCATGAAGTAAATAGATAGTCAGACTCTCCCTGCTTAAGTGATCCTTTGCTGCAGGGTATAAGTGTTTGCATTTTTTTTTTTTTTTTGCATTCATTCTAAACAGAGAATTATTGAGTTGCTTTATTCTTTTGCTTCTATTCACTAATCTCATATAGTTAGACTTGCTTTTATTTCTAAACCAGAAAATTTAATTTTTATAGAAAGATATGCATGTGTGATCATATTCTGAATATGAATAGATTCAAGGGATTAGATCTAGTTAAGAGTGTGACTGAAGAACTATAGATGGAGGTCTGTAATACTATACAGGAGGCAGCAAACAAAACCATCCCGAAGAAAAAGAAAAGCAAAAAGGCAAAGTGGTTATCTGAGGAGGCTTTACAAATAGCTGAAGAAAGATGAGAAGAGGAAAGCAAGGGAGAACGGGAAAAGTACATTCAACTAATGCAAAGTTCCAAAGAACAGCACAGAGAGACAAGAAGGCCTTCTTCAATGAACAGTGCATAAAACTGGAAGAAAACAATAGACAGGGAAAGATTCGAGACCTTTTCAGGAAAACTGGAAATATCAAGGGACTGTTTTGCCCAAATATGGGCACAATGAAGGACAGAAATGGTAGAGACCTAGTAGACACTGAAGGGATCAAAAAGAGATGGGAAGAACGCATGGAAGAACTGTACAAAAAATATTTTAATGAACTGGATTACTATGATGGTGTGGACAGTCACCCAGAACCAGACATTTTGGAGTGTGAAGTCAAGGGGACCTTAGGCAGCACTATTGTTAATAAAACTAGTGGATACGATGGAATTCCAGTAGAACTATTCAAAACCCTAAAGGATGAGGCCATTAAGGTGTTGCATTCAATATGTCAGCAAATCTGAAAGACCCAGCAGAGGTCACAGGACTGGAAAAAGTCAATCTTCATTCTAATTCCCAGGAAGGGTAGTACTAAAGAATGTGCTAACCACTAGACAAATGCACTCATCTCCCATGCTAGTAATGTCATGCTTGAAATCTTGCCTTCTAGGCCTCAGCATTATGAGAACCAAGACCTTCCAAATGTCCAAGCTGGGTTTAGAAAAAGGAGGAACCAAAGATCAAATTGCCAACATTTACTGCATTATAGAGAAAGCAAGAGAATTCCAGAAAAACATCTACCTCTGACAATGAAGCCTTTCACTGTGTGGATCATAACAAACTGTGGAAAGCTTTTAAAAAGATGGGAATACCAGACCATCTTACCTGTCTCCTGAGAAACCTGTATGTAGGTCAAGAAGCAACAGTTAGAACCTGTATAGAACAACTGATAGGTTCAAGATTGAGAAAGGTGTATGACAGGGCTGTCTGCTGTCACCCTGTTTGTTTAACCTATATGCTGACCACAGCATGAGAAATACTGGGCTGGAGGAGTTACAAGCTGGAATCAAGATAGGCAGGAGAAATAACACAAGTTCAGATATGTGGATGATACCACTCTAATGGCAGAAAGCAAAGGGGAACTAAAGAGCTTTTTGATGAGGGTGAAAGAGGAGAAAGAGTCAGCTTAAAACTAAATATTGAAAAACCTAAGATCATGGTATCTGGTCCCATCACTTCATGGCAAATAGAAAGGGAAAAGGTGGAAATAGTGACAAATTTCCTCTTCTTAGGCTCCAAAATCACTGCAGATGGTGACTGCAGCCATGAAGTCAGAAGGTGATTGCTTCTTGACAGGAAAGCTAGGACAAACCTAGACGGTGTGTTGAAAGGCAGCAACATTCTCTACCAGCAAAGGTCCATATCGTGTCAAGAACTTGGTCTTCCTAATGGTCATGTATGGTTGTGAGCTGGACCATAAAGGAGGCAGAATGCCAAAGAATTGATGCCTTTGAAACGTGGTGCTGGAGAAGACTCCTGAAAGTCCCTTGGACTGCAAGGAGATCAAACCAGTCAATCTTAATGGAAATCAATCCTGAATACTTGTTGGAAAGACTGATGCTGAAGCTGAAGCCCCAATATTTCGGTCATCTGATGCGAATAGCTGACCCATTGGAAAAGTTCCTGATTCTGGGAAAGATTGAGCGAAGAAGAGAAGAGGGCATCAGAGGAAGAGATGGCTAGATGGCATCACCGATGCAATGGACATGAACTTGGGCAAATGTCAAGAAATGGTGAGGGATAGGAAGGACTGGCGTGCTGCAGTCCATGGTGACAAAGAGTCAGACACAGCTGGACGACTGAACAACAACAATGTATGTATGACATTGGAGGTAATATGGTTAAGTATATCTACCATCTATCTATAATCTATCAGTCAACCTATAATCAACTATTTTTGTTGTTGCTGTTGATGCTGTTGTTGTGAAGTTGTGTCTGACTCTTTTGTGATCCCACTATAGCCCACCAAGGTGCTCTGTCCACGGAATTTCCAGGCAAAAGTATTGGAGTAGGTTGCCAGGTTGCCATTTCCTTCTTCAGGGGATCTTCCCTACTCAGGGATTGCACTGAGTCTCCTGCATTTCAGGTAGATTCTTCACCTCTAGCCACTGGTTATGTATGACATTGGAGGTAATATGGCTAAGCATATCTACCATTTATTTATATTCTATCAATGAACCTATTATCAACTATTTACCTATTTAAATACATTTTTAACTATTTAAAAAGCACTGAGAATTTGTAAACATATTTTTGTATTTTTTATTTGCTTCTATGAATGTGGGTCTAATAACATTTCTCATGCTTTTTTTCCTAGTTTAATTGAATGATTCATAAATGCCTTCAATTTATAATAAAAAACCCACTTTGAATTATTAGTTATATATGGGGCAATAGTTTGATCCATTCCTCTTTATTTAGGAAAATAAGCAAGCATATAAACATAAGCACATAAAAAATGGAGTTGCACATATCTAGCTTTTCCAATCTGGTGTTTGTAAAAGTAGACTCACTCAAAAATAAATAAATATCTCTTTTTCATTTCATATATTGAAGGAGACATGGGATTCATTGCTGGGCAGCACAGTTTGAGAAGAATAAACTGAAATGCCTTATGATGAGGCTACATTGTGAGAGAAACCTGTACACGTTATTGAAGAATCTGGAATAATGTATTTTTATAAAGAAAAAACTCAGAAAGTGAGTCATGGCAGGCATCTTTAAATATTAAATATTTGAGAGGCTATGAGGTGGGAGTGGGCTTTTTCTTTAATGTCCAAAATGCATCATGAGTACCACAGATTATAATGACTTAGATGGAAGACTTTAATTATAAGTATTTGGAATTCTAATAAATAGCATCCTCCTTTCCCACTTGAGTTCTCAGGTTTTTAAGAAGAACACAGGAGTGTCAGATAAAGATAATATCATTACTTACTAATAATTGAGCTCAGTTGGAAAGATGCTCTCAATGTGGAAAGCAACCTCAGAATTAGGCACGTTCCTGTTTTAGGCAGCATCAGGTAGGGAGGCTTCCTCACAAGGGTGGTACTCCCAGAGGAAGGAGGGATATGTATTCCCTTGTGTTCCCAGCTCCCACTTCAAAGAGGAGAAACATCAGGGCTGAGCCAATCATGTCTTTTATTCATCCCCTCTGTGTTTCAATCAGAGAAGCCGTCTGCTTCCTCAGTTATAGAGTAAACAGGGAGAGAGCCCAGGGGTATGCTTAGGGAAACCACTTTTACAGAGACATCAGAAGTGAGGACAACATACCCCTTGGAAGGATAAGGAGGGTATTTATGTTGAATAGTATTCCCCAAGTTTCATGTACTGCTTTCGGAGTCTATTGAAGATTTCCACTCATTTAATAATTGTTTAGTGCCCCAGTTCTCAAGCTCTGTTCTAAATGCTGGAAACATACTAGTGCAGGAAAAGACGCACAATTCCTCCCCCTTGGAGTTTAAAGTACAAGAACATGCAAGCTAAGGGTATATCACCATTTGTTAGGGATGTGGTGACTTTGGCTGCACTTGGAAATCACCTGGAGAACTATTTTTTTAAAAACTGATGTTCAGGACATACCCAATTCTGATTCTGACTTAGCTGGTCTGAAGTTTAGACTGTGCATGAGGATTTTCAAAAGTCCCCAGGTAATTCTAATGTCAATCCTGGCTGAAAAGCCACTGTGGTTTAGAGGGTTTGAGGGTAGGATGGTGGATGAGACAGATGCCTATGCAGGTCTTGATCATGCTGGTTCCAAGTGCTGGTACAGATTATAGATACTCAAAATTAAGACTGAAATGATAAGCATATATTGTACTAATGACTATTCTAGGCATGTATGATATCTTATGAGACTTCCCTGGTGGCTCAGATGGTAAAGCATCTGTCTACAATGTGGGAGACCTGGGTTCGATCCCTGGGTTGGGAAGATCCCCTGGAGAAGGAAATGGCAATCCGCTCCAGGACTATTTGCCTGGAAAATCCCATGGACAGAGGAGCCTGGTTGAATCAGACAGTCATGGCCTACTCTCAAAGATCTCCCACTATAGAAAGTGGAAATTATTTTCAGTGAATAAATAGAAAAAATAAAAAGATAATTGCTAATAAGAAAATGTAAAGACACTAAAATAAAATGATAGAAATACATCCAACTATAGATGACTTTAAACAGAGTGGTCAGCAAATGCCTCTGCATTGAGAAAACAGTGAAACTAAATAAGCCCTAAAATATAGTAAGATTCTAGTTTCTGGGAAATGGTGTTCCAGGTAGAGAGAAAAGTAAAATGGGAACGTGCTTAATGTGCTTGATGCAGCTGAGAAATGTATGGAACGCTAGTGGTGGCAACTTGGCAAAGTAGCAAACAAGATTGTTTCTCTTGGGAATTGTAACTATTGAATAAGATAAATCTATAGGGATGCTTACATTTCTGACAATATGAAAGACTTAAAAATGAAGATATAAGCATCTTTTCAAATTTAGAGCTAAGCTCACAAGAAAGTAAAGGAAAATCCCAGAGGCCAGAAATGAACAGGGAACTAGAAATCAGAAATATAAATGCAAAATGAAGTTTTTGCCTCCCAGTGGAGGGAGAAAGGGAGATGAAGACGGAGGGGGTGAATAACTATAGGGCTATTTTTTAATGGCTCCAACAGTCCCATGAGACAAGGCAGACTTCCAGCACACACATGGAGTGAAGTTGGAATGGGTAACTCATCGTAAGGTCAGAACCCATGAAGGGTTCTATTTTCAATAAGAGAGTAGACCAGTATGCTGGTGGCTCAGATGGTGAAGAATCTGCCTGAAATGTGGCAGATCCAGGTTCAATCCCTGGGCCAGGAAGATCCTCTACAGAAGAGAATGGCTAACCACTCCACTGTTCTGCCTGGAGATTTATATGGAGAGATGAGCATGGTGGACTATAGTATATGGGGTCACAGAATCAGACATGACTGAGCAACTCACACTTTCACTTTTTGCATTAAAAAAAAAAAAAATTCTGCCTACTGTAAAGGAAACAACTAGGAATCCATCTTGGTCTAGGTGTTAAATAAAGACTCTGAGAATTTTTAACCACAAGTCTGCCTCCAAAAAGGCCTGTATTACAAATTTTTACTAGAGTGTAATCTGAGAAAGAAAGCACAAATAGAAAATGAAAATATCACAGAAAGGCTGTCGCTGATGGGAAGAAAAGAGAATACGGTATGGATGAGGCAAAAAATGCTCAAAGAGATGGGAATACCAGACCACTTTCCCTGTCTCCTGAGAAAAGTATGCAGGTTAAGAAGCAACAGTTAGAACCAGACATGGAACAACGGACTGGTACAAAATTGGGAAAGGAGTCCGTCAAGGCTGTATATTGTCACCCTGCTTATTTAACTTATATGCAGAGTACATCATGTGAAATGCCAGGCTGGATGAAGCACAAGCTGTAATCAAGACTGTGGGGATAAATAGCAATAACCTCAAATTTGCAGATGACACCACCCTTATGGCAGAAAGCAAAAAGGAACTAAAGAGCCTCTTGATGAAAGTGAAAGAGGAGAGTGAAAAAGCTGGCTTAAAACTCAACATTCAAAAACTAAGATCCTGGCATCCAGTCCCATCACTTCATGGCAAATAGATGGGGAAACAATGGAAACAGTGACAGACTTTATTTTCTTGGGCTCCACAATCACTGTGGACGGTGACTGCAGCCATGAAATTAAAAGATGCTTGCTCTTTGTAAGAAAAACAATGGAAACCTAGACAGTGTATTAAAAAGCAGAGACATTACTTTGCCATCAAAGGTCTGTCTAGTCAAAGCTATGCTTTTTCCAGTAGTCATGTACGGATGTGAGAGCTGGACAATAAAAAAGGCTGAGGCCAAAGAATTTATCCCTCCGAACTGTGGTGCTGGAGAAGACTCTTGGGAGTCCCTTGGACAGCAAGGAGATCAAACCAGTCACTCCTAAAGGAAATCAATCCTGAATATTCATTGGAAAGACTGGTGCTGAAGCTGAAGCCCAAATAATTTGGCCATCTGATGTGCAGAGCTGACTCACTGGAAAAGACCCTGATGCTGGGAAAGATTGAAGGCAGGAAGAGAAGGGGACAACAGAGGATGAGATGTTTGGATGGCATCACAGACTCAATGGACATGAGTTTGAGCAAACCCCAGAAGACGGTGAAGGACAGGGAAGCCTGGTGTGCTACAGTCCATGTGGTTGCAAAGAGTCAGACACAACTGAGCAGCTGAACAATAGCAACAACAACAACACACCTGGAAGGCTTCAAATATACCATTTATCTTTTATTTCTTAAGTGAAGTGATAGTAGGCGTTTGCTATCTTAATTTTAATTGTATGTCTACTTTAAAATATCTTTTTAAATATTGATATAAAATGTAAAATTTTAAAAATAATGTCAGATGGCAAACTTTATAGAAAAAAGGAATTGTTTAACTAATATTTGGCACAGATTTTCATTATGGGAAACACAACACTTTAGAGATAATTTTATATGTCAACTACCAAGGATAGTTTACTTCCAATTATCAATGTGTAAATACACATGTAGTGGGTTATCTACCCAGGGCAACCTTCAAGTCTTCCTAAGTCAATAGCACATGGTTTCTTTCCCATTTCCTGACTCTTCTGTTCGTGGCCACCAATATAATCATTACCACCATCAACATCATGCCTAAATTTTTAACTTTTATACTAGATTCACACCAGATTCATTTCTGTATTTGCATACACTAAATATCACCACCATTAATCAGCCTTAATAGAAACTAGGCTATGCAGAGCATTAAGAATAATGAAAAAATTATATGGGATGTCTAGCCTAGAAGAGCTAAATAATATAATTGGATAGAGAAGGTGTAGGGTAATGTGGACTAATGACATCTTAGCAGTTGGCATGAGATTCCCCTTGGAAAGTAACTATCTTTAGGGGGAAAAATCTTGATATTTTAGGATAGAAGGTAAGAGCTGACTGGCAGAAATATTCATAAGCCAAACAACCAAAGTGAAGACTTAGGTACTTTGCATGAGAAATTGACAGAAAGTTTGTCCTGCTGTGAAAAGGAAGGAAAGAAAAAAGTGATGGGGAAAGAGAGGTCCCATACAGCTGGTGTGAGGCTGTGGGCATGATCCAGTCAATTAAAAGTCTCTGGAGGTGAGATGACTGAAGGAATAGAGATCTCCCACATTCAATTTCAAGCTGCTTGTGTTGCCATGAAGTGGGTTCCTTCTCCATTATTCTCAATTTGTTGGTAATAATTACTGCATTATGAATGCTTTCATTGAAGAAGGGAGACTCTGTGGAAACTGAGAAGGAGCTAAAATTTATATTTGGGTATACCCCAAACAGAACAAAGACTGCTCTCGGGCATTAAGATGATCTATAACCTCAAATATTTCAAAAGAAGTCCAAAAGTCGGATGTGACCATATGAAATGTAACTCCTAAAGGTGTTTGAGGAAATCCTGAGGATGGCTTCAAATTTCCACTAGGTGTTAAATGGAGTTTAAAATTGATACTATTATTTAGCTCTAAAACTGCCAAGAGACCCTTGTTAACATCTGGGATTCATTTTTCAAAAGGCAAATAGCAATATAAAGTGGAAAATATTAAGAACTGAATGAACACTACTCAGTGTTGAAGCAACATAAAGGTGGGACATATGAAGTCTATGAGAGCCGGGAATGGAATTCTAGAGGAGATGCTTGAGCTAGGTCTCCAGGGAAGAATAAAATGGTGGGAAAGAGGGGAAAACAGTGAGAAAGGTGACAAAAGGAATGGCTGAGCACAGACATAGAAGTGGGAAGGCTGGCCACCTGACAGCTAATAGGTGCCCAAGGAAAGCAAGCGGTCTTGAAAAGTAGTCCAAGCAAAACATAAACTGCTAAAAGAACTGTGTGGTACATCTCCAATCTAAGTAAGAATGGGGTTAGGAGTTTCTGACTTTTTGGACTGACTATGACTTTCCACATGCAAGGATTGTCAGGCGTGGGAACTCTGTGTAAGTGTCTTGGGGGGTATGCGTGTGTGTCTATACTGCATACATGTCAGCAGCATATTTGGGAACAGATAGCAAGCCAGCCTGTTTCCTTGGAATCATCTCAGAGGAGTGCATTTCTATCCTCTAGAAATGGATAAAGAGCCTAGTGATATTCCAATAGGCTGCTCTCTAGTGGCACTCCATGTCAGATGGAATAGCTGACACTTTGCTTTCTGACAGTGGATATATTTGAAAGAGTTGACATGAAGTTTGAATTTCACCCTGCTCCTGAGGCCACGGGTGGCAGAGACCCACTCTGGGAGTTTGACAACAGGCTGTGCTATGGGACTTGGGGATGGACAGGGAACCCTGGTGTGCTGCAGTCCATGGGGGCGCAAAGAGATGGACATGACTGGGTGACTGAACTGAACTGTGGTTCAGATGAGGTCAACAGAGACATCCAGGGAGGACTGAGTAACATGCAGTACCCGGCACTGAGCACACAGTGGTAGTCTGCTGCTGCAAGATTAGTAAGACTACTTAGCATTTATATGGAAAATTTAGACCATTAATTAGTTAATCCATATAACTCCCCTGTGAGGAGAGTATTTTTAGTTCTTTTTTGCTTCAGATGACGAACCAAAGACATTGTGAGGTTAAACAACTTGTCCCAAGCTAAACATCAAGTCAACAAACAAGAGGAGTATTGTGGGAATATAGTTTCTAAATTCTTATTTTGTCCTCTCAGTCCATCCATAGTGGTTTAGTTGCTAAGTCACGTCCGACTCTTGTGACCCCATGGACTGCTACTGCCAAGCTCTGTTCCTGGAATTTCCCAGGCAAGAAGATTGGAATGGGTTGCCATTTCCTTCCCCAGGGGATCTTCCCAAACCAGGATTGAACTCATGTCTCCTGCATTGCAGGCAAATTCTTTACCTACTGAGCCACCAGGGGTCCATCAATACCACTTGGTATTTGGGGGAAGATGGGCAAGTTGATCCTCAAAGAGATGAGACCCTTCACTATGCTACATTTTTTTTTTTTTTTTTTTGCTAATAAGAGCTGCTTGGGGAGAGTTTCTGTTTCAGGAGCAGTTGCTTTTTTCCCACTCCAAAATAATGAACCTAAAATAACAGTCATAGTAGGAAAGCATTTGGTGTTTGTGAACTGAGATGCAGGGACGGCTGGGGGTCTGCCCAAGGTCTACACCCAGCAGTTTATAGACACAGGGATTTCAGTGTTGTACTTTGTAAGGGAGTGAGTACTTGGAATAAGAAGTTGAATAGAGAGGGGGAAAGAAGGAAAAGAATGGAGCCCACTTCTTATACAGCCTCTTGGACAGAGTCTGAGCTCTTGTGGTTTGAGGGACCTGACAGCTAATAGGTGCCCAAGGAAAGCAAGTGATCTTTAAAAGTAGTCCAAGCAAGAGACCAGAAACTGATGGAAGGATTCTTGGGAATTTGTGAAATGGCAGCACAGAGATTACTGTGTCCAGGTCCAGCTGACCAGATGTGGTTAAGAAAATGCAGGAGGCCCTTCTGTCCGTTCTGCGAAGATTTAAAAACACTGGAACAGTTGGACATAGTGTCCTTGGCACATACTCTGATCACAGCACCATCAGCAGGGGCAATGACAAGACTTCTCCAAGCTGCTTTGAAGACAGGGACATAAGGAGATGTAACATCAAGGAGAGGGAACAGTAGCAGTGGAGGAAGAAAACAGGTTTTTTTAGGGATCCTAGTTGATGGACTGCTTTGTGAGACACCCTTCTGAAGGTTTCCAGAAGTACTTGGCAAGCATTTTGGAGATGTGTGCATCTGTGTGCAAGTTGATCACTCAGAATCAGAGCACACATCACCATGATCTTACATTTATGAGAAAAGGATAGTGAGGGCAGGAGCCATTTGGAGTTTATCACTGCAGTAGATTTCCCTCCCCTTTACTGTACATCTTACCTTCTTTCTGTTCCAATAAGTTAATCACGATATTTTTAAAATATTAAAACTGAAAAGCAATCCCACATGCTTGATGATGGTATTTCACATCTGAGAAATCTAAAGAACAACCTGATGATACTTTCTTGGTTTTAAAGTAATGTTTTAAATTAGTACAATGCAGCACAGTAGGAAGAACATGGCTTTGGACTCAAGAGTCTTGGGTTCAAATATCAAATCTATTGTTTGGAGCCATACAGTTGGATAAGTTGTTGAACTTAATTAGTTTCAATTTCCTTAACTCTTAGCTGGAAACAAAATGCCATCCTCCTGTCATACATGTTCTGGGAGCCAAATGGCATAATGCATACAAAAATGCCTTGCAGGGTGCAATTTATACTTGCTAATTTTGCATGCTTATTTGCTGTTTTGAGTGTTTCATGGATTACCTCAATCAGGAACTCTATGAAGTATGCACAATTACTATATGGATTTGTATCAGTTAGCATCCTGCAATAAATAAAGCATCCTCAAGTGGGAATCATCTGAAGAGAATTTATAAAGGGAGCTGTTTAGAAAGTCACAGGAATGGTGTATGGAAAGCACAAATATAACGGTACCCTAGTGATGCTCATAGAAGGCACAGTTAACCATCCCTCGGCCTCAGGGCTAAGGAAAGGAAGCAGTTCCTGGAACATGGAAAGAACTGCCTGGACAAACCCACCCAATTGCTCTTGTGATCTTTGTCAATGGCCTTAGCCAGTTGACGGCAATGCCACAAAAAGAAATCAGGGAAATCAATACCTTGACACCATTCCCTTCTCTTCTTCCATTCTCTTGGCAGCCAGCTGAAATGCAATGTCAGAGGGAAAATGAACCCACTCTCACAGTCCATTTAAGGGATGACCATGTTTCTGGGTTTGCTGGGAAACAGATCATTTTATATACCCTTTTGTTATATGGATAGCCCCTTCCCATTTACTCTCATGTGCCCCATTTTGGATAATAAAGTAAATTTCCATTCTATCTACGATGATTTACCTCCCAGTGTTGGTACAAGATTGGAGAAAGGAGTTCATTGGATCTGGAACCGGGAAACAGAAGGAAGCCCACAGACTGTTTTCCTGAGGGAGGAAAAAAAAAAGATTGAGAGCCTCAAACAGCCTGCGCAAATTCACACAGCTAGTGAGGGCCAGAGTGGGGTTGAATTCAGGCAGTGCAAAAGCAGTTAAGCAGCTGAATTGGAGAAGCTAAGCTTGTAACCATTGTTGCAGGAGGCACCTGGCATGCAGAGAATATTTACCTAGAAGGGGATTAAACAGTTTGTTTTAAGACTCAGTGGCTCAGACAGTCAGTATTATGGGAAGAATTTTAGTTGCACTGGTGAATCTAGCATAGCCAGATATCATATTTTCTTTTTATTACATTTCACTGACAGGAGGCTAACTTATGAGGGGAACACGGGGCCAAATCTGTAGTTCCCATGTCAGAAGGATTTCCTGGATGCTCCCCTTAAAGGGGTGTATCAAATCTGCTCATTTCCACAGACGTCTTAGATGTGCTAATGCAACACTTGTACAAATAGAAAACCATTGGTTACTCGATGATTTTGCTCTATTTCAGTCAATTCTCCACAGTCCTTTGGTGGAGTGAATCTTCCTAATGACTTACACTTATAGCAATAAGTGAAAACGAAAGCAATACAGAAACCCCAACAACGCTCTATGGGATTGGTCTTTTTAAAATGAAGTCTCGTATATTTTTGAGATTAGTTGTTTGTCAGTTGCTTTATTTGCTATTATTTTCTCCCATTCTGAAGGCTGTCTTTTCACCTTGCTTATAGTTTCCTTTGTTGTGCAGAAGCTTTTAAGTTTAATTAGGTCCCATTTGTTTATTTTTGCTTTTATTTCCAATATTCTGGGAGGTGGGTCATAGAGGACCTTGCTGTGATTTATGTCAGAGAGTGTTTTGCCTATATTCTCCTCTAGGAGTTTTATACTTTCTGGTCTTACGTTTAGATCTTTAACCCATTTTGAGTTTATTTTTGTGTATGGTGTTAGAAAGTGTTCTAGTTTCAAACGACCCAATCAAAAAACGGGCCAAAGAACTAAACAGACATTTCTCCAAAGAAGACATACAGATGGCTAACAAACACGTGAGAAGATGCTCAACATCCCTCATTATCAGAGAAATGCAAATCAAAACCACTATGAGGTACCATTTCACGCCAGTCAGAATGGCTGCAATCCAAAAGTCTACAAGCAATAAATGCTGGAGAGGGTGTGGAGAAAAGGGAACCCTCTTACACTGTTGGTGGGAATGCAAACTAGTACAGCCACTATGGTGAACAGTGTGAAGATTCCTTAAAAAACTGGAAATAGAACTGCCTTATGACCCAGCAATCCCACTGCTGGGCATACACACCGAGGAAACCAGAATCGAAAGAGACACGTGTACCCCAATGTTCATCGCAGCACTGTTTATAATAACCAGAACATGGAAGCAACCTAGATGTCCATCAGCAGATGAATGGATAAGAAAGCTGTGGCACATATACACAATGGAGTATTACTCAGCCATTAAAAGGAATACATTTGAATCAGTTCTAATGAGGTGGATGAAACTGGAGCCTATTATACAGAGTGAAGTAAGCCAGAAAGAAAAATACCAATACAGTATACTAACGCATATATATGGAATTTAGAAAGATGGTAACAATAACCCTGTATGCGAGACAGCAAAAGAGACACAGATGTATAGAACAGTCTTTTGGACTCTGTGGGAAAGGGAGAGGGTGGGATGATTTGGGAGAATGGCATTGAAACATGTATAATATATGAAACGAATCGCCAGTCCAGGTTTGATGCATGATACTGGCTGCTTGGGGTTGGTGCACTGGGACGACCCAGAGGGATGGTATGGGGAGGGAGGAGGGAGGGGGGTTCAGGATGGGGAGCACGTGTACACCCGTGGTGGATTCATGTTGATGTATGGCAAAACCAATACAATATTGTAAAGTAATTAGCCTCCAATTAAATAAATTTATTTTTTTTAATTAAAAAAAATAAAATGAAGTCTCTTGGCAATGAAAAGTTGAGTCTTTCAAGGTAATAAGAGCCTCCCACAACCTTTTAAGGTGCTTTGCTTCAGCCTGCCTGCTAGAGACTGGATGTAGGCAGTACACATAACCACAGCTCTCTGCAGGAAGCTGTGGCTTATTTGAAATCTTGTTCCTTTAAACAAAGTACAGTAAGACTGAGCCTACACACTCATTTTGGAAGCAACTCATCATCATTGGAAGAAATAATTAACTGAGCTCATAACACTCTTTGCTTGGAGAAAATGACACAAACACATACTGCCTATCCTTTGGAAGTTTAAGTCAATTTGGTGACAAGTGAAAGGGACACGCAGACATAAAAATGAAGCACTGCAGAAGATGAGGATGGCACTGAACGTAATATGTAACTACTATAATATGTACATATGTGTATTAAACATATTCACATACATATATATGTACATATGTACAAGTACCCAGGTAGGTATATATTATTTTTGTCCCATCCACATCTTCCTCAACAACATACATACACAAACACATATCTATGCTTATATATATGTCATTTCAGATATATGTATTGTATGTAATTTATATATGAAAGAGAGGAGATAGAAGATAGAAAGAGAGGGAGCAAGTCAACCCCTAAGTAGTATATATATGCATGATATATATGCATGTGTGTATGTGTGTGTATATGTGTATATATACATATGTAAATTAATTTTAAAGATAGTTAGTAGGGTCAATTTTTATAATAGAAAATATGTATAAGGCTTATCTGGGCACCAAAGACACTGATGTCATATTTTAAACTCGCTAAAAGACATCTGTGCCTGGATGTTACATAATCACATCAATCTTAATAGAACTAAAGATAAATTCTTCCTCTAATCAGCACTTTTTCCTCTAAGCAAATCTTGTTCCCCAAAGAACACCAATATTTTCAGAATTGGAAAGATTTTTTTGCCCCAGGGACATCTAGCTAATGCTTGAACTTTTGAACAGTTCTCAACCTGTTCATTCTAGTGTTGACTCTCTGGTCTCTGATACCCTCCAAGACAAACAAGGCCCAGAGTGGTTTCACAGGGAGCTTTACTGGGCAAACCAGGGCAAGGGGAATTGGCTGGCATGAAGACTGTGGAGCTCAAGGTGATCTCAGAGGGGGTTCCAGGTATTAAAGTAAAATTGAAAGCCAACCATACAGTCCATAGACTGTCAGACTGTTATTTGAGGGACAGGAGCCAAGTCTGAGGAAATAGGGTCAACTCAAAAAATATGAAACCGAATTAACTGGGTTCAAACTGTGGATAACAGGCATCATATAGCTATTGGCTCCCTAAGCACAATTTATATAGTTTTATCTAAGGATCCAACACCTTTGTTAAAAAGTTAAATGAATTTGGCCAAACAATGGCCAAGAGGGAGAATAGGTGTTTTTGCCTCTTCCCTTAGGCTAATCACTTAAGTTCGCTTTCACGGCATTCTTACACAGTGCTCCTTCATCAACCATCCCCACATCTCTGCTTTATCTTCAGGCTTTGTTTTCCACTGATTCCCCCATTCATATAAAGTTACTTTGGGTTCCTCTTGGCAATTCTTTTGCCCCTGCAAGTTGACATGGTCCCCTTTCCCTTTTTCAATGCTAAACACTTTGAAAGACTAACTGTACCCTCAATGATTTTCTTGCTTTGCTTCCCATTTTTGTCACCTGGTATAATCTGACTTTCCCCCACACAAAATCACTTGAACCTGTACTCCATTATGACCCAGCAATCCCACTACTAGGCATATAACATGAGAAAACCAAAATTAAGGGGGAAAAAAAAAAACCTCAACTAACCATGCACCCAGTGTTCACTGCAGCACTGTTTATAACAGCCAGGCCATGGAAACAAGCTAAATGTCCCAACAAATGAGTGGATAAAGAAGATATGGTACGTATATCCAATGGAATATTGTTCAGTGATAGAAAGGAATGAAACTGGATCATTTGTAGAGACATGGATGGACCCAGAGACTGTCATACAGAGTGAAGTAAGAAAGAAAAAAAAAAAATCATATATTAACGCATGTACATGGAATCTAGAAAAATGGTACAGATGAACCTCTTTGCCAAGACAGAAACGGAGGCACTAAGAGGGGGAAGGAGGGATAAGATGAGTTGGGAGATTGAGAATGACACGTATAATATGCATAAAAGAGAGAACTAACGAAAACCTGTTGTGTAGCACTGTGGTGACCTAAATGGGAAGGAAATCCAAAAACAGAGGGATATATGTATACATGTAACTGATTCACTTCACTGTACAGCAGAACCTAAAGCAATGCTGCAAAGCAAATACATCTCAATTAAAAAACAAAACAAAACAAAACTGTGCTCCACTAAAATCACCATGGGCTTCCTGAATGCTAAATTCAATGGTACTTCTCAGCATATATGACCAACCTCTCATTCTAGAAAGCATCTTAACATTTGGCCTTACTAATGCCACAATCCTTGGTTATCTTCCTAATCCTTAACTCCTTCAATGATTTCCCCTCTTTTTTGTCTATTAAATGTTTTTATTCCCAAGGTATTGGTCCAATCCACACCCCATCTCTCCCATGTTCTCATTCTGAAGTAATGTCATTAAATGCCAGACTCAAACTCTAGGAGATAGCAGAGGACAGAAGAGCCTGGCGTGCTGCAGTCTATGGGGTTGCAAAGAGCCAGACACAACTTAGTGACTGGACAACAACAACATGATTTTCAGGCACACAGTGCGGTAACACTGAGTCTCTGGCTTTTACTTTTGACTACATCCTTGACTTTTCCTCTAGACTCCAAGCAAATATTTTATATTCCTTTTATATATTAACATAATGCCCTCTTAGTATTTCAAACTCAGAATGTTCACACAAAACTTCATTTTCATTTGTCCCAAACTTGCTTTAATTCCACGTTTCTTATTTCTGTTCAGATGTTACCATCCACTCACTTAAATAAACAAGAAATCTTAGTTAAATGATTGCCAATCAATTTTACATCCAATTAATAGTCAAGCTTTTAAGGTTCTACCTCTGCAGGTATTCCTAAATTGTTTATTTCATTGTGATTATTTTCACAGCTTCCAGTCAACTTCAAGCTGACCTCATCATCACCAATTCCTCATCCAATAGCTTCCCATAATTCATTCTCAATGCCTGGTCAAGGATATCACTATCATGCACCAATTTGATCAATTGGTTTCTCTGCTCAAAAAGCTTTTGAGATGCCTTCATTGGCTTCATGATAAAGTATAAATTTTTCTCCTTGAGATTTAGACCTTCTATAATTTTGTGCTTCCACACTTTTTGTCTTATCTCTGTCCCCTCATCCTACTCCCTAAACTCTGCTTCTGCAGGTATTCCTAAACTGTACTCCAAGTATGCTATGTGCATGATGCTTCTAGCTTTTCCAGATATTTTTTCATAACCTTAGTGAGTCTTCATGAAACTTCAACTAATTACCTCAGATAAAATACATACCTATCCTCTCTGAATACTCCTAATACTCTTTTTAGTAGTATGTACAGATTCGTATTGCTTAGTACTGAGCTCACCGCTATATATCTGCAAACCCCATTCCAGATTTTACACTCATGATACACAGCCTTGTTCCTCTTAAGGTTTCCTGCAATGCTTTTCATAGTTTGTTGTATAGGAATGTGTGTGTGTGTGTGCATCCTCAGTCATATCCGACTCTTTGTAATCCCATGTACTGAAGCCCACCAGGCTCCTCTGTCCATGGAATTTCCCAGGCAAGAATACTGGAGTGGGTTGCTATTTCTTTCTCCAGGGGATTTTTCTGCCCCAGGGATCAAATCCACATCTCCCGAATCCTCTGTACTGGCAGGCAGATTCTTTTCCACTTGAGCCACCCGAGAAGTTGTTGTATAGAGACATAGTTAATAATTATATATTCTATTGAATTAAAGTATTATTGTTTGTTCCTTTGAAATATGTACTAGATTTTCAATTCTTTCTATTCCAACAATGCCATTCCCTTTCAAGGCCCTAGGCATTGTCCACCTTGTTTATTTCCTGTTTGAACTTTCCTTTTCAAATCATGGTGTAAGTCATCATTCTCACTGTGTTATTCCCTACTTCCAGTTCCCAAGATAGATTCTGACACCAAATTCTCTGTCCATCTCTCCAGGATATCTGAGATACGCATTTCTTCCCTCCCCAAACTTGCTTCCTAATATTCCATGCACTACATTCTTCATACCAGTCAGATCCACTTCGCCTTAAATTCCATAATGCCATGCTATTCTTATCTTTGTGCCTCTGCTCACTCTGTATCCTCTACTGGGAATATCCAACTTTCATATCCTGCGAAATGAAAAGACTCTTACTCCTTGGAAGGAAAGTTATGACCAACCTAGATAGCATATTCAAAAGCAGAGACATTATCTTGCCAACAAAGATCTGTCTAGTCAAGGCTATGGTTTTTTCAGTGGTCATGTATGGATGTGAGAGTTGGACTGTGAAGAAAGCTGAGCACCGAAGAACTGATGCTTTTGAACTGCGGTGTTGGAGAAGATGCTTGAGAATCCCTTGGACTGCAATGAGATCCAACTAGTCCATCCTGGGTGTTCACTGGAGGGACTGATACTGAAGCTGAAACTCCAATACTTTGGCCACCTCATGTGAAGAGTTGACTCATTGGAGAAGACCCTGATGCTGGGAGGGATTGGGGGTAGGAGGAGAAGGGGATGACAGAGGATGAGATGGCTGGATGGCATCACTGACTCAATGGACATGAGTTTGAGTAAACTCCCAGAGATGGTGATGGACAAGGAGGCCTGGCATGCTGTGATTCATGGGGTCACAAAGAGTCGGTCACAACTGAGCGACTGAACTGAACTGAACTGAACTGAATGTCTAACTCAAATTTCCCCTTTTCTCTCAGGCAATTTTTCATTATCATTCTTCTATGTATGGCTATTGTATGTAAAATCAGTATCCCAGATGAACAACCAATTTGTTTTCTCATTGCTATAAGTTGGTTAGTTTTCTCTCTCCAGCTGGTTCTATGGGGCCAGGTGCTGTCATGCATATACATACTTCTCTATCCTGGCAGCACTTTTAAGAACACTGCTGGTCACATTGTGTGTGTGTGTGTGTGTGTGTGTGCATGCGCGTGTGTGTGTGTGTATGCTCAGTCATGTCTGACTCTGCGACTCTAAAGACTGTAGCCCGCCAGGCTCCTCTGTCCATGGAATGTTCCAGGCTGGTCATATAATGTTTACTAATTGATGAAAAATAAGCAGAAATGGGGGCTTGATTCCCTAATAAAATAGAACTACACAATCTACTTGCTATTCCAGGGAACTGCATATAGTGAGTGACTTTTAGAACGGCTGCCATGCTCTGGAGAGAATGCCCAGCTGTAAGCTCAAGTTGACACAGTACAGGACCAGAGAAGCAGCCAACTGAGCCTGCCGTATTCAAAGACATGGTTTATTGTGCCAACCTCATCTGCTGATCCCATCAATGCTAATTATAATCAACTAATTCTATTAGCTTCTTCAACCTATTTCAGGAGAGACCACATTATACTAAACAGCCATCATTGAGTAATAGAGTTATGCTCTTTCTACATCAGGCTTCATTCTAGTCAGTCAAGCAGAAAGAACATTTTGCATTAATGTTCTCAGAGAAGTATACAGTTTTCACTTTCTAAAACTTTGTTTCTTTGGTCAATTATTTTAGTCTGCAAAAGTTCAAAACAGGTATGATATTTATGTGCTGATTCTTAAGAGGGATAGGCAGAACGAAATAAAGGAACATTTTATTTCATGCCATCAGCGAAGAACCAACTTTGATTCTGCAAAGAATATTAGCTGGAGGTAATAATGGAGAGGTGTTCTAGGAGTGATGTAACTTTTGTCTTAATGCTGTTATGTAGGACACTGTGCCTTGGGGCTATTTAAAAATATTTCCCCAATCCAGAAAGACATCATTATTCTCTACTCCCCAGAGTTCCCAAGTGCATTAACAGGAAATTTAATATAGGTATTAGGGTGAGATTAAGTTGTAGAAATAAGAAAGGCAAACGCTGTCCATTTATCTACACCTTGGCAGGGGATACTGGTAACGGGTGCTTGCCAGGAGAGGATTCCTAATCTGCAAACTAGAAGAAAGCATTAGGGATAATTTTCAAAAGAGAGAAATTCATGACTCTTACATGGATATAAAGTGAACATGTGTTAAAGACTTGATTCAACTCTTTAATGAGGGAACTGGTCAGATGTTGCAACCAGTTCAAAGGAGAGTCCACAGAACACAGGCATTTGTAGATCAGACACAATGAAAGCGATGTGCCAATGGGGGCAAAAGTAGCTCTTCTCAGCCAGAGAGAGGTCAGTGGATAGAATCTGCTTGTCTCTAGGCAAGAATGACTTTTCAGCACTATCAACTATCTACAATTTACAGAGGTGTAACATGGCTAAGCAAAGAACTGGACACGACTGAGCGACTGAACTGAACTGAACATGGCTACACTAGAATCAGAATCACAAAGCCTGAAGAGCTGTGATCTAGATAATGCAGTTTTCCAGTAAATCACTAACTCTTCTCTACAAGAAACTTTGAGGGTAATATGTGAAATATAATGTGTTCTTTCTGAACTGAAGGACTGGGCCTTTCTCTCAGAAACTCGGAAAAGCTATTGAAAATGATTCTGGTTGTACTTTAGAAGCTCATTTGTGACCTCATGGACTGTAGCCTGCCAGGTTCCTCTGTCCATGGGGATTCTCCAGGCAAGAATACTGGAGTGGGTTGCCATTTCATTCTCCAGGGAATCTTCCTGACCCAGGAATTGAAGCCAGGTCTCCTGCATTGCAGGCATATTCTTTACCGACTGAGCTACCAGGGGATCCCTATTGAAAATGACCCTGGGTGTACTTTAGAAACTCATTTAAATATGTCCAGATCCTGGCTGGAAGTTTATCCCTGAGCATAAGCCCTGGAAACCAGGTCTGAAGGAAACTTCTCACTGGATGGAGATGATTTAGAATGATTTTCCCCCTCTATTTCCATTTCTATTTTCTTTGTTGTTGTTATTCTTAATTTTTTTCACCTTAAAAAGAAAAAAAGCAAAGAGTGACTACATTTATACACAAATCAATGGTTATAAGGATCAATCAGTAGCAGGTGGGAGGAGAAGTAGGAAGCAGGTGGGGAGAGAGGACAGGACAGCACTAGCAGCTCCCTCCACTCTTAACAGGTATGGTCACACCCCTAGAAATAATCAGGCTTTTCCACCTCATCAAAGTCTTAATTTTATACAAGCATAGGACCCATTAGCAAGAGGTTTCAATCTACAGAGGTGAAAAGGAGATGCTAACCTAATATTTGGAAGAAGTATTGAAACTGTGAGCTCTTTATAGACAAAAGTTCTCTCTATATTATGTAAAACCATTATAACACTTAGTGCCTGCTGTAAGAACTTCATGAATGTCTCTTTGATGGTGATCAGAATGTTTTCATTTGCATCAATAAAAACAAGGATGAACAGACTTTTTAACTTAGTTTCTTATTGTTGATCAACTGTTTACTCAGACCTAAAAAATATCAGTTGTCTCTCCTTCCCTCCATGGCCCTAGCAACACAAGGTTAGGCTAAGTTGTGTTGTTCACCTTGGCTGAGCATCATATCCACTCAAGAGGAGCACTTTGACTCACATCAGTTATTTTTTCCCCATCAAATCTACGCCTCCATCTTGCATAACCAACATGTCCATTAAAAGACCTCTTCAACCTGGGGCTTCCCTGGTGGCTCAGTGGTAAAGAGTCTGCCTGCCAATACAGGAGACGTGGGTTTGATCTCGACAACTACTGAGCCCACACGCCCTAGAGCCCGTGCTCCACAAGAGCAGCCACAGCAATGAGAAGCCCATGTACCACAACTGGAGCGTAGCCCCCACTTGCCACAACCAGAGAAAGCCTGCACACAACAACAAAGCATCAGCACAGCCAAAAATAAATACATAAATAAAATCATAAATAAAATAAGGACCTCTCCATCCTAATAGCATCTCCATCATTAAAATGAAACTTTATCTGGAAAAAAACCCTTAAAATATTGAGGTTTTTATTTTCCCTCCAATTGCCCCTTCTCCTGCCTCTTCTTATTACAGCAGATCCTGGAACTATACAGACAATATGCTGAACTCCTGTGGACAAGAACAGAGGGCATCCCTGCTCTGGGCCTGTTTGTTCAGAACAGAGAAGAGCAAGTTATGAAGCCTGTGAGTCAAATCCAGCCCAGGCCCACTGCCTAGTTTATGTACGGCCTACAAGCTGATGATTGGGAAACATGTCAAAGAAGAATAGTATCATGGCATGTGAAAATATACGAAATCCCAATTTTAGTGTTCATAGAGAAAGTTGTATCAAAACAGAGCCATGTTTACGTATATATCATTCATGGCTGTTTTCATCCTATAAGGGCAGAGTGCAGTAGCTCTGACAGAGTCTGGTCCACAAAACCTAATAAACTTACTACTATCTGGTTCTTGATAGAGGAAGTTTTCTGACCCCTGGCTTAGGATCTTGTCTTTGCCACTTGATCTTCTCAATGACCTTGTACAGGTTACTCAGTGTCCTGAAGCCTCAGTTTCTTCATTTGTAAAAGAAGACTAATAATGATAGTCTTCTTTCATTGGCACATCAAAAGGATTAAAGAGCTAAAATACAGAAAGTGCGGAGCAGAGTTTCTGGAACTTAGTAAACTATATGAACATTTCCTGGTGGCTCAGCTGTAAAGAATATGCCTGAAATACAGGAAACGTGGGTTTAATTCCTGGGTTGAGAAGATCCCTGGTGAAGGAAATGGCAACTCACTCCAGTATTCTTGTCTGAAAAGTTCCACGGACAGAGAAGCCCAGCAGGCTATAGTCCATGGGGTCGCAAAGAGTCTGACATGAATAAGCAACTAAACAACAGCAACAGTATGAACAGTGGCCATTATCATTATTATTATTTCTATTTTTCACTACTACTAGTATTTCTGTTATGTTCATATCTCCACTTATAGAGTGTCTTCTATATGTCAAATACTGTGCTAATAATTTTTCACAGAATTTCTGTCTTCTCCATATTTGCAAATGAGAGAACAAAGGCCTGGTTAGCATAAATAACTTGCCAAAGTCACTCAGCAATTAGAGAAGCTAAGATCAGACCACGGTTTTGACTCAAAAACTGAAGGATATTCTATAATATCGGTGCTTTGTAACTTATTTTTCTTTTTTCTTGCAATGGAACTCTTAATTTTCTCTCAACCAAATTTTATCCAACATCTTGATTTTTCTAGTGGCTTAAAGTGTTTCTCCTCTAGTTGATTCAGTCTATGACTCTGCCTGCCTCTGCTGTCCACTGGCCGCTCAATCAAACTCTAGGGAACTATGTGTCTCCTTGCACACAATATGACAATGGCTGCCATGCTATGGTGCCTCTTGCCGATCTTCTTACAGGACCATTCCTTGAGATGGTGAGGAATGAGGGTGAAAGGTCTTGCCAATATCTCATCAGCAGATTCATTAAACTCAACTATAATAAAAGCATAGTGTAAGGTGTTCAAATGACAGCTCTAGTGGTTTCTTGTACTGGGAAACTGGACCTATCATTTAACTTCAATAGAGCTCAATCTCCTCATGCATAGACCTACTTCTAGCTTTTGTGCAGCCTGGGAAAAGAATGTGAGTGCAGACTCGCTTATCATACGCCTTTTAAAGATCCTAGTTCAAGCTAGTGCACTGTTTTATCATCTATCACGCTAGAAAGACAAAGTTCACATTTAGAATTCTCGGGGTATCATATCAGAACATGGTAGCACCAGGACAGCTGGCCAGTAGCTCACACTCCTTTCATCCACCACACTTTTCCTTCACAATGAGGATGCAACATTGACAGCACTCCTTCCATGACTCCCTCAAGCAGCTTCCACTTAGTTTTCTCTTGACATCCAGTGGAACATGCACCCTTGACCCCATAGAGAAGTACAGCTGGAGAAGAGCCCAGAGCAGAGCCTACTAAAACACAGGGGTCAGGATACAGACTCCTCTTGCCCTAGCCCAGGAGTGGTACTATTTGTTCATATATTGAAGATAATAATGGAGAATCCACTGCTATAAGAGTAAGTTAATACATTTAAAGTGCTTAGAACAATGCCCAGTAAATGGTAAGAACCATATATACATTTGCTAATACCATTAATTTTAATCCCACTGTCAGTAACTAGAAATCTATCCCTTTGCAAACAACCAATGAAGAATGTACCTGGAGTGAGCTAGATGTAGGAGCAAACATCAGCTTGAAAAGAAATTACATAAGATAGAATGATCTTATGTAAAGTCAATACAGATTCTTGGCCAGTCTTCTTTTCAAAACAACTTTACAAACATATGAGATGCTATATGAATAAGGGTTCAATATGATGTGATGGCAATTTGAGAATCCAGAGATTAACCTCAGTGTCAGTGAACAGATGACAATCAACTGGGATATAAATCACACCTCTCTGACCAAATAACTATGCACGCTAGCGCATTTTATGATTCTGTACTGGCATTGCTAATGAAGGGAGGCCATCTCTTGACTCTGTTTTTTATTACCAGTTCATTAAGAGAATATCTAAAAGCAAACTACTAACCTTTGCAATTATATGTAAAACAAATGACCAGAGAAATAACCACTAAGAATAACAAAAAATAATGCTAATACAACCAATATGGAATTGTTTCAGAATTAAATAGTGACAATGATATCTGTAATTTATCAAGTGCTTTACTTATTTACAAAATAGAACCATTATTTTCATTTTACAGATGAGAAACCTGAGGCTCAGAAAGCTAAAATGACTCTTGCAAGGCCATGCAGCTTGTGAGTAGCAGGGCTGGCATTTTAATTCAGACTATCTCATGCCTAAGCCACATTTTTTGACCTCAAAGCACACAGCCTCTTAATGTACAGTGCACTTGAAAGGAGTATATTGTTTTATGTACAACATGGTGCCTAATGACTGTCATCCAACATGGTGATCCCTGTGTTCTGGGGAACTTAACTCAGGTTTATGTGCCTCCTGCACATGGCTGTTTCCATTTTGGTTTAGTCCCTGTGTTGTCAAAATCTTCAGTAATGTAGCCATCATAGTCCTTGCATTATGTTTTTTATCCATTAAATATCATAAACATCAAGAATGCCTATTGGCAGGCATAAAAAAGAAATCCCAAGCAGAAACCACATTGTTTACTATAGATTCTATAGGGTTCCTTTATCGTAATCTTGGCAGGCAGAGTTCTTCTCCTTCTGACTTTTTTTTTTTTTTTCCAATATTACTTCTGGGAAGGGATGGCCAGGATCATCCATTCCCTTGACTTGATACTCTTTACACAGACCCTTTTCTTATCTGCAAAGATGTGTCCTTTTTACTTCATGTCTGCAATTTTCCTGCCACCTGGCTGCTCACGAAAAAGGAACAGATTCTAGAACATCACTTCCCAAGGTGAGGTATATCCATTTCACTCTCTAAATGAGGAAACTGCTGGTGCAGAAAATCACTAAACAAAAAAGCATCTCCTTCAAATGCCCTCATGAAAGGACACATACCCTGGCAGTGGAATGAGGAAGTGAGCAACCATTACAAAGGGGCACCAGCACAAGGAATATCTGTTCATTCCAAAGATCTGTGCCAGGTTCCTGGATCTGTTAGTCACTGAGTGCTCTGCCATGCCAGCATGGAAGTACTGACAGCAGAAGAAAGATACCAGGCTTAATGTAAAGTCTTGGAATCAATGCCAAGAAAAGTCCCTGCTTTTTAGCAACCACAGTGTCCAAGATCCAAAAATCAATGTTTACCCAAGGCAGATGTCACCTCAACTCCTCCACAGTTCCTCCCATTCTATCCTGACATGATCTCTCAGATATGGCTTTTCTAAGTACAGAGCTTTGTTTTCCTAGAAGAAGCTATGTTATAATGGAAAGAATTTTCTAACTTGATATAATACTAGCTTTCAACTCCCAATTTTTGTCTCTTACTGTCTTCATAAACCCCACCAAATTCTGTGAGCCTATCCTCCCATTGACATAAGAGAAAAATAATATCTGCCCCTTGGTATTCTTGTGAGAATCAAATGGTATATTGTATATGAAACCTCCATATAAAACTAATTACATTATTCAAGTCTATACTGGTATAGTCTAGTCTAGTTACTTCTGTTGTAAAAGTCGTCTTCGTTATAAATTGGCCTTTTAGTTTAGGAAGGAAGCAATTGCAAAGAGCAGTGGAAGTCAAGAATGTGGGCTCTAAATCTCCTTTCTTTTCTCCTAATCTTCCAGCAGTGTTTCATCATAAAGTGGTTGTCACCAACCCTCTCTTAATCAGCCAAGATCCCCATGTGTAGGGGTTGTGTTAGGTGACAATGAGATATGAGTAGGGATTGTTAAAGAGAAAGGGTAAGCTCCTTTCACATCTGGCTTCTGTGATTAAAATTATACCTTCCCTTGACTCTTCAGTGTTGTCAAGGAATTTAGCTGTCATCCATCCACTGTACACTCCAGACTCCTTTTTAGGGTTGCTGGCAGTATGATTACCAACAGACAAGCGAGTCTGAATATTGAGGCTGGTGAATGATTGGCATCCTTAAACGTGGTAAACATGAAGACTTTTCATCCGTAAGACACTGATTTTGCTTTTGGCAGTGATGAGGGATGGGCTATGTCAAAACCAAATGAGAATCTACAGTTCTGTGAAAAAACAGACTTCTCTGAAAGGAGAACTTGCTGCTGAATCTGACTCAATCGGTCTTTGCCCAAGTCTGCCTTCTTTGCTTTTTCTCTTCCTTTGTCTTTCTTTAGAGGCTGACCTTTACTTGTTCTTCTCCTCTCCTGCCTCACCTTCCATAATTAAATATACAATATACAATCAACACATGGCATCCTCACTGGTTTTCCTTCACAGTGTTGCCTCAGAATTGTGTCACTGAAATCTCAGCTCATTCGCTGATCTAGCTGCATATCCATGAAAAGCTTTTTACCATTCTCTGATATGGAGCTGCAGAGGCTTTCTCTGCTCAATCCCCATACACACATCCTCACACTCCACTGGGTGCAAAACTAAGAAACAGCAAACTAAAAACTGGTTGTATATTCAGGATGGAACCAGAATCTTGTGTCTCCCAAACAGGAGATAGTTGATCAAATCTAATTAGCTTGCAGCCCAACAAAAGCACCAGTACTGTGCAGATGGTCAAGGACGAATGGTTTTGAAGAACAGGAAATAGCTTGAGTTCAAGAAAACTCCTTGATATTTATTTGTTTGTTTGCTTGTTTGCTTTCAAATGTGCAGATTCGACAAATACTAAGCATATTTTATGCCAGACACTTCCTCTTCTACTTAAATTCATTGACATTTATATATAATAAGCTGGCTCACCAAGTTACACTGTCAAATGTTTTACAAAAATATAGAGAGTCTTAGGCATCATCAAATCTAATCCTCTTATTTTATAAATGAATAAACTGAGGTTTAGAGATATAAAGTGATTTGCAAAAAGTCACAAAGTCCATGGCAAAAATGAGCCTAGAAAGCATGTCTATGAAGTTCTAACCCATGATTCTTCCCAGTACACTGAGGCTTCCTGGCAAATCTCATATAAATAAGCCAAAAATTTTGGTGGATACCTAGAGTGTTATGTCTTTTCCAAGGAATGGGCCTCTCAGAAGAAAACTGCTGAAACCCAGTATTCCTAAATTCTTCTATAGCCCTGCAATTTGACAAAAATATCCTCCTTTCAGAAGACCTGCACTATTATCAACAGGACAAATGAGTGACAACTTACTGCAAACAACACTGGAAGAAAGAAAAACATAGAAGAGTATGACATGGATGTCTTCCCCATTGCATAGATGTTATTCTCCAAGAATCTCATATAGAAACAGACTTTCAGGAAGGGCCAGCTGAGCAGAAGCGGAGACCTAAGAACTTGCATAAAATTCAAAGTTTGCAAATCCACAGTGGAGCCTCTGGATTTTAAATTCTGTAGTGTGACAATGACATAAAGCAAGTTTGTTTCTTTAAAAAAAAAAAAAGCCCATTGAAGACATTGGGCAGAATTCATTATCAAATCTTGGCTGGAACATTTAATCTAAGGTCTAATGCCCTAAAAGTTCAACTACCACAGAATGCTACCCCAGCTGGCATGCTGACCTGAATGGCAAGTCACAGAACCAGCAGCATTGGCAAAATGACGAGAGTCATACACTCACACATACACATTATATTTTCATGTGTATATGTGTGTGTATATGTACATATGCAAGCCCATCCCATTCTCTTTGATAAGAAGAATTTTTTATCCTCTGAAGAGCTGCAGAAATCTGAACTACTACTGTAGCTCTGTTAACAGCCAACTCTGTGACAAGGGCCTACTCAAAAGAGAGTAAAGTCAATAAAAGTAAAGTGTAAGTGTACTGTTAATGACAGATTCTCACAGGCACTTTCCCCCAAATTATACCATTCCTATTCAAATACCATCTCAAGAGTCTCAGACAGTGTCAAGTGCAATCATTGTTATTGCAGTTGCCAAGGTAATCAATCGAAATCATAATGAAGGGAACAGAAGGAAATCAATAGAGTCTGAAATTACAAATAAAGAGAAGCTATCGTTTAAGAGCATTTGGCTGAAATCTTCCATATTAATGGAGTCAGAAATGGCTGTGTCATTCAGAAGCAGTGTGGTGCATAATTCAGCTGAGTGCATTAGAACACCTAAAAGAGATTGCAATAATTAGAGCTGCCTACCAAGAATCTGTCCACCTTAGAAGGCATATTGCTGAGTTGTTTATTACAACTCCGGTGTGTTTTCATATCTTAATATTTTCAATCATCTCCCAGAGCACCCTTAGGCAAGAGGCAGGGTTAGCTTGTTCAGAGACATTAAGAACAGGTTGTTAGGCTGGTCTGATTCTGAGATTAAAAAGTAAGAGATACTAAACCATGCCTTTTATTTTATTTTTTTCCCCTTTCATATGACTTTATTTTTTAACTTTACAATATTGTATTGGTTTTGTCATATATCAACATGAATCCACCACAGGTATACACGTGTTCCCCATCCTGAACCCTCCTCCCTCCCTGTACCATCCCTCTGGGTCGTCTCAGTGCACCAGCCCCAAGCATCCAGTATCGTGCATCAAACCTGGACTGGCGACTCATTTCATATATGCTACTATACATGTTTTAATGCCATTGTCCCAAATTATCCCACCCTCTCCCCCTCCCACAGAGTCCAAAAGACTATTCTATGCCTTTTATTTTAGACTTGTATTCTTTTACAAAAAATCTATTGATTTGGTAGAGCAATATAGGTAATAGAGAAAGGAAGGGATAAGGATGAAAATAGATTATAGGAAAATTGATTATTGCCTAGTCTTTAATCACATGCCTGAAAAGTTCATTGGGCTCTATTCAGGTGACATAAAATTTTTCACTTTCACTGTTATTTGTGAAGGTAAATGAACATTCCAGAATTGCCTAATACTCATGATCAACTATGTCCTAAAGAAAGAACAGGAATCAAATGACAATAAAGATTGTAAAGCTATCCAGTTCTATTATCAGAAAATAGTCCATAAAAGGGATAAGAAGTTATTAAAAAAATCATGTAGACTTTCTTATACTGGCTTATCATTGGCAACTCAAAATGACAGGTTTATGGGTTTCAGCAGAAATATATTTATTTCATCTTCAATATTCTATGACAGGCTTTCCATATTCCACTCCACTGCTTTGCAGGCCTTGGCTTGCAGGCTGTCTGAGAAATCCTGAACTTTTGATCTCAATCTATAGATGCCACGAATGCATAAAAAGTTTACAGGTGTTTGGCATCAATATTATGAGATCACTGGAAATAAGTGCATATGATTTATACATATTTAAATATACCCTTTCAATAAAATAGAAAAAAAAAAGGAAGAATATAACAATTAACCTGGTGTGAGTTCTGATTTCCACTGTCTCAGGGACCTATATCCAAGAATGAGCATGAGATTGGATGTCAGAAGATATTTTTCCCACAGCAGGCTCAGTTCCCATATGCCTCTCACAGAGGAAGCATCATGATACTAGTTTTTGAATATATTTATTTATATCTATTTATCATTTACTTATTTTTATACCACATGATCTCTACCTATAATCTGACTCCTTCACAAGGTATTCAGCCAAAGAATTACCAAACTTCTGCAGAAAGACAGTGAATAAACTTTCCACACCATGTTGATCAAACTGTTTTTCCAATGTGAAATATTAGCCAAACATAGAAAAGGCTGGACTGTAAGGCTTGTGTACACAGTCTTGTTCAGTTCAGTTGCTCAGTCATGTCTGACTCTTTGAGACCACATGGACTGCAGCACACTAGGCTTCCCTGTCCATCACCAACTCTAGGAGCCTACTCAAATTCATGTCCATCGAGTAAGTGATGCCATGCAACCATCTCATCCTCTGTCGTCCCCTTCTCCTCCTGCCTTCAAGCTTTTCTAGCATCAGGGTCTTTTCCAATGAGTCAGTTCATCTCATCAGGTGGCCAAAGGATTGGAGCTTCAGCTTCAACATCAGTCCTTCCAATGAATATTCAGGACTGATCTCCTTTAGGATGGACTGGTTGGATCTCCTTGCTGTCCAAGGGACTCTCAAGTGTCTTCTCCAACACCACAGTTCAAATGTATCAACTCTTCGGTGCTCAGCTTTTTCTAGTCCAACTCTTACATCCATGCATGACTACTGGAAAAACCATAGCTTTGACTAGATGGATCTTTGTTGGCAAAGTAATGTCTCTGCTTTTTAATATGCTGTCTAGGTCATAACTTTCCTTTCAAGGAGCAAGCATCTTTTAAATTCACAGCTGCAGTCATGATCGGCAGTGATTTTGGAGCCCAAAAAACTAAAGTCTGTCACTTTTTTCCATTATTTCCCAATCTTATTTGCGATGAAGGGATGGGACCAGATGCCATGATCTTAGTTTTTTGAATGTTGAGTTTTAAGCCAACTTTTTCACTTTTACTCTTTTACTTTCATCAAGAGGCTCTTTTGTTCTCCTTCAAGTTCTGCCATAAGGGGGGTGTCATCTGCATATCTAAGGTTATTGATATTTTTCCCGGAAATCTTGATTCCAGCTTGTGTGTCATCCAGTCCAGAATTTCTCATGATGTACTCTGCATATAAGTTAAATAAGCAGGGTGACAATATTCAGCCTTGATATACTCCTTTCTCGATTTGGAACCGGTCTGTTGTTTCGTGTCCACTTCTAACTTGTTTCTGACCTGCATACAGATTTCTCAGGAGACAGGTCAGGTGGTCTGGTATTCCCATCTTTAAGAATTTTACACAGTTTGCTGTGATCCACACAGTCAAAGGCTTTGGCATAGTCAATAAAGCAGAAGTAGATGTTTTCCTGGAACTCTCTTGCTTTTTAGATGATCCAACGGATGTCGGCAACTTGATCTCTGGTTGCTCTACTTTTTCTAAATCGAGGTCGAACATCTGGAAGTTTGCGGTTCACATACTGTTGAAGCCTGGCTTGAAGACTTTTGAGCATTACTTTGCTAGCATGTGAGATGAGTGCAATTGTACGATAGTTTGAACATTCTTTGGCATTGCCTTTCTTTGGGATTAGAATGAAAACTGACCTTTTCCAGTCCTGCAGCCACTGAGGAGTTTTCCAAATGTCCTGGAATATTGAGTGTAGCACTTGAAAAGCATCATCTTTGAGGATTTGAAATAGCTCAACTGGAATTCCATCGCTTCCACTAGCTTTGTTCTTTGTGATGCTTCCTAAGGCCCAATTGACTTCGCATTCCAGGATATCTGACTCTAGATGAGTGATTACACCATCTTGGTTATCTGGGTCATGAAGATCTTTTTTATTTATTTCTTCTGTTTATTCTTGTCACCTCTTAATATCTTGTGCTTCTGTTAGGTCCATACCATTTCTGTCCTTTATTGTGCCCATCTTTGCATGAAATGTTCCCTTGCTGCTAAGTCTGCTAAGTTGCTTCAGTTGTGTCAGACTCTGCGACCCCATAGACGGCAGCCCACCAGGCTCCCCCATCCCTGGGATTTTCCAGGCAAGAACACTGGAGTGGGTTGCCATTTCCTTCTCCAATGCATGAAAGTGAAAAGTGAAAGGGAAGTCTCTCAGTAGTGTACAACTCTTAGCGACCCCATGGACTGCAGCCCACCAGGCTCCTCCATCCATGGGATTTTCCAGGGAAGAGTACTGGAGTGGCATGCCATTGCCTTCTCCAATGTTCCCTTAGTATCTCTAATTTTCTTGAAGGGATCTCTCGTCTTTCCCATTCTGTTGCTTTCCTCTATTTCTTTGCATTGATCACTGAGGAAGGCTTTCTTATCTCTCTTTGCTATTCTCTGGGACTCTGCATTCAAATGGGTATATCTTTCCTTTTCTCCTTTGCCTTTTGCTTTGCTTCCTTTCAAAGCTATTTATAAGGCCTCCTCAGACAACCATTATGCCTTTTTTGCATTTCTTTTTCTTGAGGATGCTCTTGATCACTGCCTCCTGTACAGTGTTATGAACCTCCATCCATAGTTCTTCAGTCACTCTATCAGATCTAGGCCCTTGAATCTATTTGTTACTTCCACTGTATAATCATATGGGATTTGATTTAGGTCATACCTGAATGATCTAGTGGTTTTCCCCACTTTCTTCAATTTCAGTCTGAATTTGGCAATAAGGAGTTCATGATCTGAGCCACAGTCAGCTCCTGCTCTTGTTTTTGCTGACTGTACAGAGCTTCTCCATTTTGGGCTGCAAAGAATATAATCAATCTGATTTCTGCACTGACCCTCTGGTGATATCCATGTTTAGAGTCTTTGCTTGTGTTGTTGAAAGAGGGTGTTTGCTATAACCAGTGCATTCTCTTAGCAAAACTCTATTAGCCTTTGCTCTGCTTCATTCTGTACTCCAAGGCCAAATTTGCCTGTTACTCGAGATGTTTCTTGACTTCCAACTTTTGTATTCCAGTCCCCTATAATGAAAAGGACATCTTTTTTGGGTGTTGTAGAAGGTCTTGCAGGTCTTCATAGAACCGTTCAACTTCAGCTTCTTGAGCATTACTGGTTGGGGCATAGACTTGGATTACTGTGATATTGAATGGTTTGCCTTGGAAATGAACAGAGATCATTCTGTCATTTTTGAGATTACCTCCAAGTACTGCATTTTGGACTCTCTTGTTGACTATGATGCCTACTGCATTTATTCTAAGGGATTCTTGCCCACAGGCATAGATATAATGGCCACCTGAGTTAAATTAACACATTCCAGTCCATTTTATTTGCCTGATTCCTAAAATGTCAAAGCTCACTCTTGCCATCTCCTGTTTGACTACTTCCAATTTGCCTTGATTCATGGACCTAACATTCTAGGTTCCTATGTAATATTGCTCTTTACAGAATCGGACTTTACTTTCAACACCAGTCCTATCCACACCTGGGTGTCATTTTTGTTTGGCTGTGTCTCTTCATTCTTTCAAAGCCTTTGACCGTGTAGATCACAACAAACTGTGAAAAAATTTTAAAGTTGGCAAACCAGACCGCCTGACTTTCCTCCTGAGAAATCTGTATGCAGGTCAGGAAGCAACAGTTAAAACTGGACATGGAACAACAGACTGGTTCCAAATCGGGAAAGGAGTACTTTAAGGCTGTATACTGTGTCCCAGCTTATTTAACACATATGTAGAGTACATCATGAGAAATGCTGGGCTGGATGAAGCACCAGCTGAAATCAAGATTGCCAAGAGAAATATCAATAACCTCAGAAATGCAGATGATACCAAACTTATGGCAGAAAGCAAAGAAGAAGTAAAGAGCCTCTTGATGAATGTAAAAGAGGAGAGTGAAAAAGTTGGCTTAAAACTCAACATTCAGAAAACGAAGATCATGGCATCTGGTCCCATCCCTTCATGGCAAATAGATTGGAAAACAATGGAAACAGTGACAGACTTCATTTTTCTGGGCTCCTAAATCACTGCAGATGGTGACTGCAGCCATGAAATTAAAAGACACTTGTTCCTTGGAAGAAAAGTTATGACTAACATAGGCAGCATATTAAAAACCAGAGACATTACTTGGTCAACAATGGTCCATCTAGTCAAAGCTATGGTTTTTCCAGTAATCATATATTGATGTGAGAGTTGGACTATAAAGAAAGCTGAGTGCCAAAGAATTGATGCTTTTGAACTGTGGTGTTGGAGAAGACTACTGAGAGTCCTTTTGACTGCAAGGAGATCCAACCAGGCATTCCTAAAGGCAATCAGTCTTAAATATTCATTGGAAGGACTGATGCTGAAGTTGAAGCTCCTATACCAGACCACATGACCTGCCTCTTGGGAAATCTGTATGCAGGTCAGGAAGCAACAGTTAGAACTGGACATGGAACAACAGACTGGTTCCAAATAGGAAAAGGAGTACGTCAAGGCTGTATATTATCACCCTGCTTGTTTAACTTATATGCAGAGTACATCATGAGAAATGCTGGACTGGAAGAAACACAAGCTGGAATCAAGATTGCCGGGAGAAATATCAATAACCTCAGATATGCAGATGACATCATTCTTATGGCAGAAAGTGAAGAGGAACTCAAAAGCCTCTTGATGAAAGTGAAAGTAGAGAGTGAAAAAGTTGGCTTAAAGCTCAACATTCAGAAAACAGAGATCATGGCATCCGGTCCCATCACTTCATAGGAAATAGATGGGGAAACAGTGGAAACAGTGTCAGGCTTTATTTTTTGGGCTCCAAAATCACTGCAGAGGTGACTGCAGCCATGAAATTAAAAGACGCTTACTCCTTGGAAGGAAAGTTATGACCAACCTAGATAGCATATTCAAAAACATTACTTTGCCAACAAAGGTCTGTCTAGTCAAGGCTATGGTTTTTCCTGTGGTCATGTATGGATGTGAGAGTTGGACTGTGAAGAAGGCTGAGCACCGAAAAATTGATGCTTTTGAACTGTGGTGTTGGAGAAGACTCTTGAGAGTCCCTTGGACTTCAAAGAGATCCAACCAGTCTATTCTGAAGGAGATCAGCCCTGGGATTTCTTTGGAAGGAATGATGCTGAAGCTGAAACTCCAGTACTTTGGCCACCTCATGCGAAGAGTTGACTCATTGGAAAAGACTCTGATGCTGGGAGGGATTGGGGGCAGGAGGAAAAGGGGACAACAAAGGATGAGATGGCTGGATGGCATCACTGACTCGATGGACGTGAGTCTGAGTGAATTCCAGGAGTTGGTGATGGACAGGGAGGCCTGGAGTGCTGCGATTCATGGGGTCGCAAAGAGTCAGACACGACTGAGCAACTGAACTGAACTGATACTTTGGCCACCTGATGAGAAGAACTGACTCATTGGGAAAGACCCTGATGCTAGGAAAGCTTGAAGGCAGGAGGAGAAGGGGACAGCAGAGGATGAAATGGTTGGATGGCATCACCGTCTGGATGGACAGGAGTTTGAGTAAACTCCGGGAGTGGTGATGGACAGGGAAGCCTAGTGTGCTGCAGTCCATGGGGTCTCAAAGAGTCAAACACGACTGAGCAATAAACTGAAATGATCTGAACTTCATTCTTTCTGGAATTATTTCTCCACTTTTCTCCCATAGTATATTGGGCACCTACCAACCTGGGAATTTCTTCTTTCAGTTTCCTATCTTTTTTGCCTTTTCATATTGTTTATGGTGTTCTGAAGGTAAGAATAATTAAGTGGTTTGCCTTTTCCTTCTCCAGTAGACCACATTTTGTCAGAACTCTCCACCACCACCCATCTCTCTTGGGTGGCCCTACATGGCATGGCTCATAGTTTCATTGAGTTAGACAAGGCTGTGGTCCGTGTGATTAGATTGGTTAGTTTTTTGTGACTGTGGTTTTCATTTTGTCTACCATCTTATGGAGAAGGATAAAAGGCTTATGGAAGCTTCCTGATGGGAGAGACTGACTGTGGGGGAAAATTGGTTCTTGTTCTGATGTGCAGGGCCATGCTCAGTAAATCTTTAATTCAAATCTGTTGATGGGTGGGGCTATGTTCCTTTCCTGTTATTTTACCTGAGGCCAAACTATGGTGGAGTTAATGAAGAAAATGGTGTCCTCCTTCAAAAGGTCCCATGCACGCATTGCTGCTCTCATAGCCCCCAACCCTGCAGCAGGTGACTGCCGACCCACGCCTCCACTGGAGACTCCTGGACACTCATGGGCAAGTCTGGGTCAGTCTCTTGTGGAGTCACTCTTGCTTTCTCCTAGGTCTTTGTGTGCACAAGGTTTTGTTTGTGCCTTCCAAGAGTCTGTTTCCCCAGTCCTGTATTCTGGCGGCTCTATGGTGGAGTTAATGGCGACCTCCTCCAAGAGGGCTTATGCCATACCCAGGTTTACTGCACCCAGAGCCTCTACCCCTACAGCAGTCCACTGGTGACCCATACCCCACAGGAGACACTCAAACACAGTTCTGTCTCAGAGTCTGTGGGGTCTCTGGGTCCTTGTGCACCCAAGGTTTGTTTGAGTTCTTTGAACATCTCTGGCAGGTATGGGGTTTGATTCTAAATGCAATTTCGTGATTTCATCCCTCCTTGTTTGGGCTTTTCCTTTGCCCTTAGACATGGGGTATCTCCTCAAAGTCGATCCAGGACCATGCAGCCACCACTCCAGCGCCTACCCTCTTGTTGGGCTTCTCTGCCCTTGGATGTGGGGTATCTCCTCAAAGTTGTTCCAGTGCTGTGCAGCCTTGAGAGCCAGTTAATTATGTGCATTTCACTGATCCTTTGTCAATTGTCAAACACTGAAGGATCAACTTAAAGATACATGGAGCTTATTCAAAAATTATGCCCTTCTCCACCATGGGAACTTCCTAAAATATTTTCAAAGATAATTTTGATTATATGTAGCTTTGGCTGATTTTCAAACCCAAACCTCACCTGAGATATAAATTCTTCATGTTATAAATATTCAGCCAGGCATAGCACTTATTCAAAGAACAGCAATTAATACATATTTTCTAATAGCTAAAGATCACTTGGATTGACATCTTGGCAGAGGGGCATATTAGAAAGGCTGGCTTTCAGGATTCATTCCAAATCTACTACATCAGAATCTGTATTTTAACTAAGTACATAGGTAGTTTATATGCATGTTAATGTTTGAAATCCATTGTGCTAGAGGTCACATGAAAGGAAAATGCATGGCATAAAAGACCTTCTTAGATCATTAACCAAATGTTAATTAGGAATAACACAAGAGAGAGAAAGACTGAGCACAATTGGGCAGGTATAATATTTGGGGCAGAGTTCTATTCCTACATGTACTAGCATATTATAATCATCAAAATAGCTTCAGAATGTGTTCATATTTTATAATATTGAATTATATCCCCTCCCATCTCCAGGCCAGAAGAATGCATGTAAACCAATATTAAAAAAAAAAAAATAACATAACTGCTATAATAGAGATGTAAATAAAATGCTTGGAAAGCTGAGAAAATTAAACCATCCATTTTGCATGGAGGGACTGAAGAAAGATTTCTTTAAACAGTTGGATTCTGAGGACACAGGAATTCCAGACAACAAGAATGTAAGGGGTATTGAAAGGCTTAGGTACTTTGGAGTTGCCACAAACTTAAGTGTGCCTAGAGCTTATGGTGCACGTTTTGCTATTTCTTTACAGGAAGTAGGAGATGAAGGGATGGATGGAAAAAGATGAGGATGAAAAGATGGGAATAGGGTAGAGAAAGCTGGGCTCTAATGTTGAGGCATCACTACAAGGCCTAAGACTAACATAATATCAGTCCCTATATTCCAAGAATCAAATTTATTAAAGCTAATAGGATATTGTTGGGCTTCCCTGATGGCTCACTGGTAAAGAATTCGCCTGCCAATGTGAGACATGGGTTTTATCCCGGGGTTGGGAAGACCCCATGGAGAAGTAAATGGCAACCCTATCCAGTAATTGGGCCTTTAAACGTCCAACTCTATGGATATTCAAATCTTTCCCAAGGTACACATGTGTTATCTTGGGTGATTCTGTCTTCATATTCTTCTCTATGTCTAGGCTCTTGTACCTTCATGCACCATCTGGGTGCTGCACCATGTGAAGCTAGACAAGAAACTCAATTGCTCCACCAGTTGTTGCAAAAGGAAGTTGCTCAAGGCACTCATAAATATTTGAAGACTCGAGAGAGAATAATATCACACAGCACAGAGTTTTGTGCTACCCACAACTCCTCTTATCTTTCTCGTCTCATCACTATGGCCCTTCTCAAGTTCTCAAGGAAAAACATATTTTCCCCTCTGTTACAGAAGGCAGTTTCTTCCCTCTCAGGAGTTCAACCTTCTCCTCCAAGCACATGCTAAAGTAGTTTTCAAAAGTAGGAACAATTCTATGCCTTAAAGGAACTGTGACAGGAGCTATTAAGAGAAAAACTAATTTGCTACTCAATATACACTATTCAGACACACAATACATTTGCACGTGTATATGTTTGTATATATTCAAGGGACTAGATCTAGTTAAAAGTGTGCCTGAGGAACTATGGACAAAAGTCCGAGATATTATACAGGAGGCGATGAACAAAACCGTCCCAAAGAAAAATAAAAGCAAGAAGGCAAAGCAGTTATCTGAGGAGGCTTCACAAATAGTGGAAGAATGAAGAGAAGTGAAGGGAGAGAAGGAAAGGTACATCCAATTAAACACAGAGTTCCACACCCACCCCCCACCCCCACCCCCCAAAAAACAACATCTAGAAGAGACAAGAAGGCCTTCTTCAATGAACAATGCTTAACAACAGAAGAAAACAACAAAAGGGGAAAAACTAGAGATCTTTTCAGGAAAATTGGAAACATCAAAGGAACATTCCACCCAAAGATCAGCACAATAAAAGATAAAAATGGTAGAGACTTAGTAGACACTGAAGAGATCAAGAAAGATGGAAAGGCTACATGGAAGAACTGTATAAAAAGATCTTAATGAACCTGATTATGATGATGGTGTGGTCAGTCATTCAGAGCCAGACATTCTGGGGTGTGAAGTCAAGTAGGCCTTAAGAAGCACTGCTGTTAATAAAGCTAGTGGATGCAATGAAATTCCAGCAGAACTATTCAAATCCCTAAAGGATGATGCCATCAAGGTTTTGCATTTATTTTGTCAGCAAACCTGGAAGACCCAGCAGTGGCCACAGGACTGGAAAAAGGTCAATCCTCTTCCCAATCCCCAAGAAGGGTAGTACCAAAGAATGTGCTAATCATCGGACAATTGCACTCATCTCCCATATTAGTATGGTCATACTTAAATCTTGTATGCCAGGTTTCAGCATTATGTGAACCAAGAACTTCCAAATGCCCAACCTGGGTTTAGAAAAGGAAGAGAAACTAGAGGTCAAATTGCCAACATTTGCTGGATTATAGAGAAAACAAGGGAATTTCAGAAAAAAAAAAAAAAAAAAAACATCTATCACTATTTCATTGACTATGCTAAAACTTTTGACTGTTTGGATCATGACAAACCGTGGAAAGCTCTTAGAGCAATGGGAATACCAGACCATCTTAACTGTCTCTTGAGAAACCTATATGCAGGTCAAGAAGAAACAGTCAGAACCCTGTATGGAACAACTGATTGGTTCAAAATTGAGAAAGGAGTAAGACAGGGCTCTCTGCTGTTATTCTGTTTGTTTAACCTGTACACTGAGTACATCATGAGAAATGCCAGGCTGGATGAGTTATAAGCTGGAATCTAGACAGGTGGGAGAAACATCAACAACCTCAAATATGAGGATGATACCACCTTAATGGCAAAAAGCAAAGAGGAACTAAACAGCCTCTTGATGAGGGTGAAAGAGGAGAGTGAAAGAGCTGGCTTAAGATTAAACATTTAAAAAATCTAAGGTCATAGCATCCAGCCCCATTACTGCATGGCAAATAGAAATGGAAAAGATGGAAGTAGTGACAGATTTCCTTTTCTTGGGCTTCAAACTCACTGCGGACAGTTACTACAAACATGAAATCAGAAGATGATTGCTTGCTGGCAGGAAAGCAATGAAAAACCTAGACAGTGAGTTGAAAAGAAGAGACATTATTCTGCCAACAAGGGTCTGTATAGTCAAGGCTATGCTCTTCCCAGTGGTCATGTCTTGAGAAGGAAATGGAAACCCAGTCCAGTATTCTCACCTGGAAAATTTATGGATGGAGTTGCCTGGTGGCTATAGTCCATGGGGTGGCAAAGAGTCGGAGAGGACTGAGTGATTTTCACATACATATATGGTCTTCCCAGTGGTCACATATGGTTGTGAGAGCTGGATCATAAAGAAGGTAGAATGCTAAAGATTGGATGCCTTCAAACTGTGGTGCTAGAGAAGATTCCTGAAAGTCCTTCGGACAGCAAGGAAATCAAACCTGTCAGTCTTAAGGGAAATCAATCCTTGTTGGAAGGACTGATGATAAAGCTGAAGCTCCAGTATTTTGGTCATCTGATGAGAATAGGCAATACACTGGAAAAGTTCCTGATGCTGGGAAAGATTAAGGGCAGAAGGAGAAGAGTGCATGAGAGGATGAGATGGCTGGATGGCATCGCCAGTGAAATGAACATGAATTTGGGCAAACTCTGGGAGATGGTGAGGGAAAGGGAGGCCTGGCATACTGCAGTCCATGAGTTCACAAAGAGTTGGACACGACTGAGTGAATGAACAACAACATGTGTGTATATATACATGCACATACACACACACACACACATAGATACACATAGTAGCTCAGTTGGTAAAGAATCCCCCTGCAATGTGGGAGACCTGGGTTCAATCCCTACCTTGGGAAGATCCCCTGGAGAAGCGAAAGGCTGCCCACTCCAATATTCTGGCCTGCAGAATTCCATGGGCTGTATGGTCCATGGGGTCACAAAGAGTCAGACACGACTGAGCGACTTTCACTTTCATACATGTATATATGTACATGCACTATGCGTGTGTGTGTATGTATATGTAAACACTTATTATGTACATATATAAGTATATGGTGTGCACATATGTGCCTTAACATACATGTGGACAGAAGGTTGGAAAGATACATAAAATAATGTTAGCCATGTTATATCTGGGCTGTTAACCATGGTTATATCTGGGTAATAAGGTTATGGGTAATTTTTACTTCCTTCTTTCCCCTATATGTATGTGTTTCATATGAGAACATGTAATTTTAAAAAATCAGTTAATAAAATGTAATGTGGTTAATAGATAATTTTATTTGAAGGAATTGCTTCATTTGAATAGTGAGCAAAAGCCAACATGAAAGGGTTTCCTGACTCAATCGGTGCTGATAGATTTGAAACTATGGATTAAAGAAGTCGTGCCTTGAAAAGAAAGGTCAATTCGGATGGTAGCTCTAGAAAAGTATTTTTTTTTACTTCTTTTTTAAAAAATTTTATTGGAGTATAGGTGATTTATAATGTGTTAGTTTCAAGTGTACAGCAAAGTGAATCAGTTATATGTATACATATATTTACTCTTTTTTCAGATTCTTTTTCCAGATAGGTCATTACAGAGTATTGAGGATAGTTCCCTGCACTACACAATAGGTCCTTATTATCCATTTTATATATAGTAGTCTGTACATGTCAATTCCAATCTCTCAATTTATCCTTCCCCTCACTTTCCCCCTGTTAATCATAAGTTTGTTTTTTACATCTGTGATTCTATTTCTGTTTTGTAACTAAGCTCATTTGTTACATTTTTTTAGATTCCACGTATAAACAATATCATATGACCTATAAGACATTAATCTCCAAAATACATAAACAGCTCATGCAGCCCAATATCAAAAAACACAACCCAATCAAAAAATGGGTGGATTTTTCCAAAGACACACAGATGGCTAAAAAGCACATGAAAAGATGCTCAATATCACTAATTATTAGAGAAATGCACATCAAAACTACAATGAGGTATCACTTTACACTGGTCAGAATGGTCCTCAAAAAATCTACAAACAATAAATACTAGAGAGGGTGTGCAAAAAAGGGACCCCCTCCTAAACTTGGTGGGAATGTAAATTGGTACAGCCAGTTATGGAGGTTCCTTTAAAAACTAAAAATAGAACCACCATATGATCTAGCAATCCCACTCCTGGGCATATATCTGGAGAAAACTCTATTGGAAAAGACATACACACCCCAGTGTTCATTGCAACATTATTTACAACAACCAGGAGATGGAAGGAACCTAAATGTATATTGATAGAGGAATGGATAAGGAAGTAGTACATACACACAATGAAATATAATTCAATGATAAAAAGAATGAAATCATGTCATCTGCAGCAACATGAATGGACCTAGAGATTGTCATCCTGTGTGAAGTAAGTCAGAGTTCTAGAATAGTAATTATGAAACTAATCCCAGAGTTGGTACTTAAGCAACTACATGTAGAAGACATTCTCGAAAGTTTTGCAGTATGTTAAACCTAGCACTTCCAAATATATTTGATATAGAATACACTGTTTGCATGGAATACTATGAAATACCAACAAAACGTTGTCCCCATAGAACACATATTGAGAAATGCTGCTTTAAGGAATAGTAGAGTTAAAAAAAGTTCTATTTGCTAGAGTTGAGTTTGCTTGTTGGTCTAGGGGAAGGAGGTTGTGGAGAAGAAATTGAAGATACAAGACTAAAGGAAAATAGTTTATTGACCAAAGTTCCAGAAAAAGCACAAGGGGATGAAATCCAAGACATTCCTACTTAAAAGGCTGGTTTCTAAATAAAAATTTTCAGCATTGCTTATTGAAATTTCATTTTAACAAGGTTCCCAGGAGATACATTTGTACATTAATATTTAAGAAACACTGCACTAAGAAAAAAGAATGTCACAGGCCTGAAAAACATGGGGAAAATGTTTGAAATAGCTATTGTGAGAAATGTGATAGGGAATTGACAAGGGTCCATTTGATACTGATTCTAATCAGTGTGTTGGTTTGCTTTTTATTTAAGTTTCTCCAGTGAAGCTCAGAACTTAGAGAAACAGAATTAAGGCCATGGCTCAGGGCTGCGGATTGACAGAAGGAGTATTACTAAAAAGTAAGGGAGCAGAAAGTCCTAAAGCAACAGAGAAAGTAGCAATGAAATAGCTGGGTTTGAGTGCATTTGAGGATCTAAGAAAGCCAGAAGGAACCTGAGGCATGGGGGAGATCAAGAAAACCTCAAGAGGTATGAGGTGAGCAAAGTGAAAGATAAGGACGTCAGATTTGGAAGTGTGGTGTTCTGCCATGTCAGTTGTGGAGGAGAGAAGATGAGGAAAACAATGGGAACAGAAAAAGGGTAAGGGATGATAGGAAACATTCAAGGCGTCCAGTTTTCTGCTGTCTACAGAACCGTAATGCAAAGTGCTGGGTGAATCTGAATCCCCTCCCCTCTGTGGTCCCCAGTGGGGTTGATGAGACAGTGTAACCTCAAAATAAGGACTGTTGTTATATGGTTCTAGATTTTATACATGGCCTTAGCCACTTAATAGTAAGACTCTTGCATTATGCCTTTTTCCATTCTGGCTATCAAAGACCAATGAAACCAAGTTACATTTTAGGAGAAAGGTAGAGAAACTTAAAGAAAAGTTTCAACACAGACAGGAGTTTGGTCACAATAGAAGAAAGATAATCAAAGGAAAACTTTAGGTACGAGATACAATTACTCCTGCTGTGGCAGGTAGTTGAACATTGACTCTTTACTGGCTACCTCTAAGAAACATGTGTATTTGATATCTGCTATATGATACCTATATGATATCTATATTCATCTCCAGAATAGCTCCATAACATTGGTATCATAACACATTCATATCACTAATGAGGAAACTGGAAAATGTTATGCAATTTCTCTGAGGCCATGCAGTTAATAGGAGGTACAGCCAGGATTTGGTCCCATTTAGCAAATTCCAGATTACACCTTCCTATTCACATCATTTTTATGGAGATGCAATAACCATTTTCATCACCACATCATCATATCATCATCATCATCATATTACTACATAGGTTTTATACAGTGATTTAAAATTTATGAAGTCCTACCTTCATATGATGAGAAGGCTTTTAGAGCTTAAATCAATATGCATAGTTTCAGCATCTAACTCCTTGCTCTCTATAGTCTTGCTCTAGACCAACACCACCAGCATCACTTGGGAGCCAGTTACTGATTCTGAATTTTAAAAGAATCCCTAGAGTATCTACTTAGTGTTTGAGAAGTTCTAATGTATACTATTCAATGTTGCAGTGTATTGTCAGGTAGGGCCATTTCTGGGGGAAACTGAAGAGTTTTATTATCAGGACTTTCCTACTACCCCTTCTCATGACTCATCTTTCATCTCCTGGGAACCTATAGTACTTTAAAAGTTTTGGCAGCAAATATAAGAAAACAATAAGTATAATGGGTTCCAAAGAAGGTCAGTACCAAAGAATGTTCAAACTATCTTACAACTGTGCTCATTTCACACACAAGCAAGGTTATGCTCAAAATCCTTCAGGCTTGGCTTTAGTAGTACATGAACCAAGAACTTCCAGATGTACAACCTGGGTTTAGAAAAGGTAGAGGAACCAGAGATCAAATTGCCAACATTTGTTAGATCGTGGAGAAAGCTAAGGAATTCCAGAGAAACATCTACTTCTGCTTCATTGACTATGCTAAAGCCTTTAACTGTGTGGATCACAACAACTGTGGAAATTTCTTAAAGAGATGGGAGCACCAGACCACCTTACCTGTCTCCTAAGAAATTTGTATGCAGGTCAAGAAGAAATAGAATTGGACATGGAACAATGGACTGTTCCGAATTGGGAAAGGAATATGTCAAAGCTTTATATTGTCATCCTGCTTATTTAACTTATATGCAGAGTACATCATTGGAAATGCTGGGCTGGATCAATCACAAGCTAGAATCGAGATTGCTGGGAAAAAATGTCAATAACCTCAGATATGCAGATGATACCTCTCTAATGAAGAGAAAGCAAAGAGGAACTAAAGAGCCTGTTGATGAGGGCAAAAGAAAAGAGAAAAAAAGATGGCTTAAAACTCAATATTCAAAAAACTAAGATCATGGCATCTGGTCCCATCACTTCATGGCAAATAGAAGGGGAAACAATGAAAGCAGTGACAGATTTTATTTTCCTGGGCTCCATAATCACTGTGGCTATTGACTGCAGCCATGAAATTAAAAGATACTTGCTCCTTGGAAGCAAAGCTATGACAAACCTAGATAGCATATTGAAAATCAGAGACATCACTTTGCCGGCAAAAGTCCCTCTAATCAAAGCTATGGTTTTTCCAGTAACCATGTATGGATGAGAGAGTTGGAGCAGCCAACTCTCAGAAGGCTGAGCACCAAAGAATTGATGCTTTCTAATAGTGGTGCTAGAGAAGACTCTTAAGAGTCCCTTGGCCAGCAAGGAGATCAAACCAGACAATCCTAAAGGAAATCAACCCTGAATATCCATTGGAAGGACTGATGCTGAAGCTGAAGCTCCAATACTTTGACCACCTGATGCAAAGAGCTGACTCATTGGAAAAGACCCTGATCCTGGGAAAGATTGAAAGCAGAAGGAAAAGAGGGTGTCAGCGGATGAGATGTTAGACAGCATCACCGACGCAATGGACATAAATCTGAGCAAATTCCTGAAGATGGTGGAGGACAGAGAAGGCTAGCATGCTGCAGTCCATGGGCCACAAAGATTCAGACATGACATAGTGACTGAACAACAACAAATGGGCTTCAGCTATGAAGAAATGAGTTATCTCAAAGAGCAGGATGCTAACAACTCAGAAAGTGAAAGTCACTCAGTCGTGTCTGACTCTGTGATCCCATGGACTATACAGTCAATGGAATTCTCCAGGCCCGAATACGGGAGTGGGTAGCCTTTCCCTTCTCCAGGGGATCTTCCCAACCCAGGGATTGAACCCAGGTCTCCCATACTGCAGTCGGATTTTTTTACCAGCTGAGCCACAAGGGAAACCCAAGAATGCTAGAGTGGGTGAAAGTGAAAGTGAAGTCGCTCAGTCGTGTCAGACTCTTTGTGACCCCTTAGACCACCAGGCTCCTCCGTCCATGGGATTTTCCAGGCAAGAATACTGGAGTGGGTTGCCATTTCCTTCTCCAGGAGATCTTCCCGACCCAGGGATTGAACCCAGGTCTCCCACATTGTAGGCAGATGCTTTACTGTCTGAGCCACCAGGGAAGTCTAGAGTGGGTAGCCTATCTTTTCTCCAGGGGATCTTCCCAATCCAGCAATTAAACTGGGGTCTCCTGCATTGCTGGTGGACTCTTCACCAACTGAGCTATAAGGGAAGCTCCAACAACTCAGAGTCAAGGCCTACTGATTCAGTGCCATCACAGAATTCCTTCCATGAACTTTGACCTCAGGCTGGTTTCTCTTGGTCATGAAATGGCTGCATCAGTTCCACATTTTACTTTCTTTTTTTTTTTTTTTAATTTTATTTTATTTTTAAACTTTACAATATTGTATTGGTTTTGCCAAATATTGAAATGAATCCGCCACAGGTATACATGTGTTCTCAATCCTGAACCCTCCTCCGTCCTCCCTCCCCATACCATCCCTCTGGGTCGTCCCAGTGCACCAGCCCCAAGCATCCAGTATCGTGCATCGAACTTGGACTGGCCACTCGTTTCATACATGATATTATATATGTGTCAATGTCATTCTCCCAAATCTTCCCACCCTCTCCCTCTCCCACAGAGTCCACAAGACTGTTCTATACATCAGTGTCTCTTTTGCTGTCTCGTATGCAGGGTTATTGTTACCATATTTCTAAATTCCATATATATGTGTTAGTATACTGTATTGGTGTTTTTCTTTCTGGCTTACTTCAGTCTGTATAATTCTTTCACATAAACATTGAGAGGAAGAATTAGGGAACCTTTTTTTTTTTAATGTCTACTTGATAGATGAAGACTCCCAGATTTTTTCTCGTGTCTTAACTTGTCAGAACTGGGTTGCTTGTTACTTCCTAAACCAATTACTGAACAAGGGAATGGGAATGCATGAACCATTTTATACTAATCTCCATAGTGGACTGGATGATGGAGAATCAACAAACATGGCCACTTCAAAATCTAAATCACCCATGCTGCCACTGATTTACAGGAGATTACTGCTCATATCTGTCATCCTGGCGTTCTGGCCTTCTGCCCATTCTCCCTACCTCATTCTCAGCTTGCTGGCAATACACTTTCATAAACTCATTCCTAAAATATTAATGACTAGTAAGGTTTTGCCAGTGTAATCCATCTGAAAAGCTAATACATTGCAGGTGACTTTTCCTAGGTGTTTAGACAGTGATAGCCCTTAAATGGAAAAGTGAGTGAAGTGAAGTCACTCAGTCGTGTCTGACTCTTTGCAACCCCATGGACTGTAGCCCACCAGGCTCCTCTGTCCATGGGATTTTCCAGGCAATAGTACTGGAGTGGATTGCCATTTCCTTCTCCAAAGCTGAGCTCAAAAAGCAACTACAGTCAGATAGAAAAATAATATAAAAATAAGAGAGACTCCGATTGCTTTGATGAAGCTTGGAGGGCCAAGAACACTGGACTGAAGCACCAGGTTTACAGCAGCTAAATCTGGAGAGAGGTGGTGTTCTGCAGATGTGTACAAGTCATTTCACTATCTGAGCCTCGGTTCATTCATCTGAAAAGTGATCATATTTTGGCTTGCTTCAACTCATAGCATGAGGGCAATAAGTGGTAATGCACAGGATGAATGTTAGAAAGCAAATGTAGAGTGTTATTATTCCTCCAACACAAGGAACAGTACCTTGCTCTAGATGTTGAATATATGTTTGTTAAATGAATAATTAACTGTGTTTTCATCTTTTCTGTGAAGTTTTAAAATTTAACCCAACAAAAGTATATTTTACAGTGTCTATCCTGTTTAAGTTGTAGGTGTCTAGTAGACTTTCTAAAGCTCCACAAATCATCCTAGTTCATTTATAAAAATTTATCTCTTCTCCAGTCACATATAAAGAAAGAGAGCAGCTTTACATTATTTTGAATAATGGAAAACACATATGAAATTTCATAAAAGAGACATTGCCTTCATTTACTTTTTGAAAGCAAAATGTTTATTTCTTTGATTGTAGAAAGCAGTACTCATTGCAAAAAGAAGACAGAAAAAACTATAAGACACAAGTTTAAATCTTATATAATCCTATCACTCAGATGTAACCAGTAATAAAATCGTAGCACCTTTAAGGCTGCTGGGTCTGAATATTATTAATTTATATTCTTTTCTACTCATGTATATTTATATTTGTATAATTAAAATAGAATCATCTACATATTCTATCAATACTTTTTAAATTAATCAATTGGATAATGCATATATTTTCAAGTCAGTAAATATAGATATACTTTATCATATTTTACAGTGGCCTGGTAGTTCTTCATGTAGATAACTGGCAATTTAGTCAGTCCTCTTTAAATGAAATATTAGGCTTTTCTCCATAGATTTTTGTTTCTTCTTCCCAAGGAAGGCAGTACTTACCGTCATTTTTTAAAGTAGGTTTTGGAAAAAGAAATGAGCTTCAGAAATTTTGCTTCTTTTGCTTCTTTCCACCTGAATGAATATGTGTGAGGCTAAGGAGATCAGGTGTTTAGGAGCCAGAGACATGAGCAGCATCTTACCAAATAACATGTGTGTAATGGCAATTACATCACAGCCCTTATCCGAGGCACTACTGTAACCCTGAAGAGCAGTAGAGAAACTCACACAAATAATGCAGCTGGTCATCAGCCCATCAAGCAAAGCATGCTTACAAGAGCACTACAGAAATTAGGTCATTTCAGAAGAAAAGAACACAAAAACACCTTATTTCCCCTTCTTTTGGAAACTTCTCTTTAAACATAAAACTCATCACAGATAATTTTCAGACACCCTGCTTTACCCAGCAGCACCAATATTTTAGCTAGAAAAAAGGAGACTGGATGTAGAGGTTATCCAATCTATTAAATTCTTTTTGCCTCTGAACGTGAAGTGTAAGTTAACCAGTTCTAGAGTTTGTAAGAACAGGTTTGCCTGCATATTTCAATGCCTCTGTGACTCCCAATTGTTTTTATACCAGAAGAGGTTCATCTTTTGTCACTAAAGGTCTCACAGAAGCCATATAAGCACCAAGTCATACAATAGGTCCCTGCTCTCTGACCCACCAGTCACCAAAGACTTGATGCGCATGTTGCTATCTGGCGGGACTTCTGATTTTTTTCTACATTACTCACGTATTAGGGCTTCCCTGGTGGCTCAGACAGTAAAGAATCTGCCTACAGTACAGGAGACCAGGGTTCAAAGCCTGGGTAGGAAAGACCCCCTAGAGAAGGGAATAACCACCCACTTTAGTATTGCTGCCTGGAGAATTCCATTGAGAAAGGAGCCTGTTGGGCTACCGTCTGTGGGGTCACAAAGAGTTGGACACAACTGAGTGACTAACACATTCACTTTTATTTATCTATTCTGACTTTTTTCCACTTTCTTTACCAGAAGACATTCAGAATTCTGCTCTCTTTACTCTCTTTCCTAACGAAACTTTCCTTTAACAGAACCAAATTCATTCATATGTACCACTATTTAACTATTGCAATGATAATGCTGTGTTACACCCAGATCTCAGTGGCTTCCATTAAAAACCATTTATTCAGGGTCTACAGGCAGATCTGCTTTAGGCTACAGGCTGGGTTCCAGACTTCCTTGGTGGCTCAGATGGTAAAGCGTCTGCCTACAGTGCAGGAGACCCGAGTTCAATCCCTGTGTCGGGAAGATCTCCTGGAGAAGGAAATGGCAACCCACTCCAGCACCCTTGCCTGGAAAATCCGGTGGACGGAGAAGCCTGGTAGGCTATAGTCCATAGGGTCGCAAAGAGTCGGACACGACTGAGCAACTTCACTTCACTTTCACAGGTTGGGTTCAGGTTTAGTCCACACTGCTCTCTTCCTCTTTGGACCAGCAGATACCCAGGCATGTTCTCCTTATGGTGAAAGTTACAGCCGGGCAAATGGGAATATCCCATGCCTTTGATAGTCTTGGCCTGGAACTGGTACACTGTCACTTCTTCCATATTTTGCTAGTAAAGGAAATTTTCATGGCCAAATGACATCAAAGTCATGGAAAGAAAGTTTACTTTTAAATGGTGGAACTTCAAGCTAACATGACAAAAGGTATGGATACACAATTCTACAGGCAGAGCATGAAGAAAAGGGAAACACGGTCTAATCTTCCACACATCCTGAGGCTGATAACAGACTGCTGGTCCTTGAAGAATTTTTTTTTTTTTTTAAACAGAGAAAACCAGCTTTAAACCAAATTTCAATGAAATTTTAAATGTGCTGTTACGGGAAGCAATACACTCAAGATGAGAACATTCCAGAGTCTCTTTACAGGGGAACACAGGCAACTCCTTCCTTACCTGTAAAGTAGAACCAAAACTGATAGTGAGCCTGTGGATGGATGAAAAATCATCCATCCACTGGGAACCTGAGAGCATGCCCAGAAACAGGTTTAGGTTTGGGATTACAAGAGAGACTTAGGTTTAAATCCCACTATTGCAGCTGCATGGTTTACTATTCCTAATCCTTAGTTCCTTGACCTGTGAAACTATGGCAGAAGGAATAACCACTTCTTAGGATTGTTGAGTGGACAAAATTAAATACTGTATATAAATCGCTTTGTTTCTAATAAAGTGCCTGATACACAGCAGGCATTTCATAATTTTTCCTTTATTTATATTTCATCGTTCAGAACAGAATTATGTTTATTACACTCTGAAGAGGAAAGTAATTGCCCTTTGTTAAATAATTGATCCAGAAGCACACTGCAGGCTATGCTTCATTTACTTTGTGTGTCTTCTGCTGGTTTTGCCAGCCTTTCCATTGAAAATGGCTCTAACACAGCTCTGTAACCTGTTTAAACATAGCTTCTGGCAACTGGCTTTTAGGCACATGCTAGATTTGGGGGTCTAGAGAGAATGGGTTGAAACTGCAGTGACACTTTGCTGTATTCCTAGTAACTAAACTGAGTTAATCCCCAAACAGCATTTTTTTTTTTTTTCATTTCCAGCCAAAGCTGCTATCCATGATAAATATTCAAAGTGGGAAGCTATGGCAGGTTCATCTTCAAGAGCAGTAATCCACTAACCATCACTTTCACTTTTATCAAATTTTCATTTCTCTCAGATTGTTTTATATAAGTTCAATCTTTAATCAGGATACAGAATTTAACACAAATCTTCAAGATTCAATGAGAGGTTCTTAGTGGAACTGACTAGCATAATGACTAGCAATATGCCATAGAATAAGAGCTTAATAAAATTTTTTGAACCTAAAAAAAAAAATCTGAACTATTTGTCTAAAATCAAAAAGTAATAACGTACAGATGTATGATTACTTGCAGTATAGAATCTGTAGACTATTTCATTTTCAATAATATTAAGACTCATGCCCTTTAAACTGGGTAAACAGACTCAGAGACACAATGTTCTCAATAATACAGAGCTAAAGAATGGTAGAGCTGGGACTTGAATGCAGATCTTCCCACTCTAAGTCCAATAATCTCACAAAGTCAGCCACTTCTTTATAGAAATTCAGTTGCTGACTCAGTCAAGATAGATCACAGAACTACAAAGTGGCACAGAATGATTCATGTTCTATCACCCATTTTAGGAAAGATCCGCTCCTTTTTAAAAGCAAATGTGCTTTATACTTATCAACATAGCTCACTGAGCAGTTAGGAGAGTCTGACGCCAATAGAAAGAGACAGGCTTGATAGTGTGCTGAATTTGATAAAAATGATTTTAGATAATCTTGCAGAAGTTTGGGGATCTGGGAAATATCAACTATGATCTGCTGACCAAGTTTCTATTTTAGTTTTAAAATATATGCATTTTGTGAGAAATAGAACTCTTATCTTAGTATCCATGTACTTTATGCAATGAATAGAGTACTGCAAATTTTTTGTGTGTATAAAATAATTTTAAAACATGAATCACTGTATGCCTATACCAAGGTTACTTATTCCTTCACAGAATCAATGAATTTTAGAGATAGCAGAAGCCCTCAGAACTTTATCCAAAGTTGCATGTTACAGATGGCCACTCAGACCCAGAGAAGTTAGAGAAGTATCCCAGTTAGAGGTAGTTAGTGATGGACCGGAACCCAAGTGTTCTGCCTTGCAGCCAAATGCTTCTTCCATTGTACTACCAGGAAAACAGAGGAACAAAAATCACTGTGGTAATTTATTTTGAAAAGAAAATGCTATCTTTATAAATATTCAATCTTAATATATCTCTTATTCTGATTCTTGATGTTGTATATTGAATTGCTTTTAAGTAGAATGCTTATACACATAAATATATACAAGTGCATATATCTATATTTATTTTGGTTTCCATGGCAGTTATTTGCTTGCTTCGAATCATTAGATCTTCTGCAGGATGGGCTTATTTCTCCTAATCCCCAACAGTCCCTGACACATTTATGATATTGCCATATGCATACTGGGTACTTGATAAATATTTGTAGTTGCTGATAGAACTGCCCCTGCTGATAAACTACTATTGGAAAAGCCTAAGGTCTATATTAGAGAGAAGCTTTTCTCTTTTAAACTATTGATTGACTCTTGCATGACATTTAATAAAACCTTTCCATTACCACTTGCATAACAGCAATTAAAACCCTCATCAAATCTATCTTAACTGCTTAAAGTCTTCCACTGGGGAGCAGTTTCCTTGGCAAACATCTGCAATAAAAGGCTATTTAATCTTCATAACTGAAACAGTCAGTTATGGTAATTCGTCTCTTTTATTGTCAGTTTACATTGGAATCACACACAGCCCTGGTACTTTCAAAAGGTGCAGAAGAAAGCATAGTTCCTTCAGCAAAAATAACTAGTAGTGAGGTCCCTGTCTCTGGAAGCAGCCATATCTGGCCCAAGTGATTACTTGTCAGTAACACTGCACAAAGGATTTCTCACTGGGAATGAGAAATTAGTTAGACTAATGAAGACATATGATGCCTTTCAATTAGAGATTCTTTATTTCTAGGTTCTCCCAGCCTAAGAATAATGTTCTTAAACACTGAGAGCATGACTCCATATTAAAATTCTGAAACCAGGTTTCAAAGATGGGGAGAAAAATCTCCATTTATACTTCACTTTCCTTTTTAAAATTCTTTAAATTTGTTTCACTTCATAATAGGATTGGGAAATGCTCACTTTTGAGTATTTACAGAAAAATAAGGCAAAATGTAAAACTGTATATGCAATATAATCTTGAAACAATAATAGTAGTAGTAATTTGCATGTATTGAACACAGGCACGAGTCAGGCGCTGTTGTCAGGAACTCTAGTTGCTTCACTTCTGTTCATACACTGATTATACATGTGTCACTGAGTCTTTTCAAATATAGATTCCTGGGATAAGTTACATTTAAGCAGAGTGTTTAAATATAAGTAGGAGTTGGCCTAATCTAATTTGTGATTTAAGTGGTGATAAACATGTGTGATAAAATTTAGATAGATGAGTACTGTTTTCATCTTACAGAAGAGGAAACAGAGGTTTAGGGAAGCTTAACACATTACCCAAGATCCACAGTTGGCAATATTTGGGTTAGCATTCAGATCAGGAGGGAGGAGGGAGGAGGGTTCAGGATGGGGAACACATGTATACCTGTGGCAGATTCATTTTGATATATGGCAAAACCAATACAATATTGTAAAGTTACATAAAATAAAATTTAAAAAAATAAAAAAAAATGGGGAAGTAAACATGTTAAAATAATGATAATGGTCATTTCTTTATAGTGTTTGTTTTTATATTTTCTACATAATTTGTGTCTTCTAACTATTCTACAAAGAGCATCTATTTTGTTTTCAATTTTGACTTTATTTTTATAGTGCAGTTTGAGGTTCACAGCAAAATTGACAGGGAGATACAGAGATTTCTTACATACACCCTCCCTGCACAAATGCATAGTCTCCTTTACTATCAACATTCCCAACCAGAGTGATACATTTTTTTTTTTTTTGCAATTAATGAACCTGCACTGAGTACACCATAATCATCCCAAGTCCATGATTTAAATTACGCTTCACTCTTGGTGCTGTAAATTCTAGGGCTTTGGACAAATGCACAATGACATGTATTATTATCATATCATACAGAGTATTTTACTGCCCTAAAAATCATCTGTGCTCTACTGATTCATGCTTGCCCAACCTCTACCAGACACTGGTCTTGTGCTGTTTTCAGATGTTGTATAGTGAAAAAAAAATACAGTGTTCCACTTTTTCAGATTGGGTTCTTTTACATTTACTTTAAATGTAAACCAGTAAAGTTCCCTACTCAAAGGACATGGGATAGTTGAACATATTAAAAAATAAAAAACAAGATTAAATAATACACTGCCTACCAGAGAGTCACTTTAGCTTTAAACACACACATAGACTGAAAATGAATGGATGAATAAAAAGATATTTTAAGCAACAGTATGGATGTGAGAGTTGGAATATAAAGAAAGCTGAATGCCAAAGAATTGATGCTTTTGAACTGTGGTATTGGATAAGACTCTTAAGAGTCCCTTGGACTGCAAGGAGATCCAACCAGTCCATCCTAAAGAAAATCAGTCCTGAATATTCATTGGAAGGACTGATGCTGAAGCTGAAACTCCAATCCTTTGGCCACCTGATGTGAAGAACTAACTCATTGGAAAAGACCCTGATGCTGGGAAAGATTGAAGGCAGAAGGAGAAGGAGACAACAAAGGATGAGATGGTTGGATGGCATCAGCAACTCAATGGACATGAGTTTGAGTAAACTCTGGGAGTTGGTGATGGACAGGGAGGCCTGGCGTGCTGCACTCCATGGGGTTGCAAAGAGTTGGATACAACTGAGTGGCTGAACTGAACTGAATAAACAAACATAAAGCTAGGATAGCTAATATTCATATCAGAATAAAGCAGACTTTAAGATAAAAATGGTCAAAAGTGACAAAGAAAATCATTATATGATGATAAAGAGGTCAATCCATCAAGAAGATATAACTATCATAACTATTTATACACCAAACATCAGAGCACCTAAATATACTAAGCAAATAGTAAAAGACATAAAAGAAGTATACAGCAATATAACAGTTAGGATCTGCAATATAAACTATTAAAATTGGTATTAAACCAAGTTGCCATCATTTCACTCTCAATAATGAACAAATCATTCAGATAGAAAATCAATTAGGAAACAATGGATTTGAACAACACTGTAGACCAAATGCCCCTGCATGGCATTTGTGATACTTCATGGATCACAGGCTTGTTGTGGCAAAGGGGCTTGCATTACTCAATGAAGTTATGAGCCATGCTGTGCAGGGCCACCCAAGATGGATGGATCATAGTGGAGAATTCTGATAAAATGTGGTCTACTGTAGGATGAAATGCCCAACCACTTCAGTATTCTTGCCTTGAGAATCTGATGAATAGTATGAAAAGGCAAAAAGATATGACTCTGGAAGATGAGCCCACCAGGTCAGAAGGTGTCCAATATGATACTGATGAAGAACAGAGAAGTAGCTAAAAAAAAAAAAAAAATAAGAGGCTGGGCCAAAGTGGAAATGACACAGTTGCAGATGTGCCTGGTGGTGAAAGTAAAGTCCGATAGTGTAAAGAATGATACTGAATGTGAACCTGGAATGTTGAGTCCATGAATCCAGGTAAGTTGGAAGTGGCCAAAAAGGAGATGGTCAAGAGTGAACATCAACATTTTGGGAATCAGTGAACTAAAATGGATGGGAATGGGCAAATTTAATTCACATGACCATTATATCTACTACTGTAGGCAAAAATTTCTTAGAAGAAACAGAGCAGCCCTCATAGTAAACAAAAGAGTCCAAAATGCAGCACTTGGGTACAATCTCAGAAACAGTAGAATGATTTTGGTTCATTTCTGAGGCAAATCATTCAATACCACAGTAATCCAAGTCTATGCCACAACCACTAATGTCAAAGAAGATGAAGTTTACTGGTTCTGTGAAGACCTACAAGACCTTCTCGAACTAAGACCAAAAAAAGATGTACTTTTTCATCATAGGGGACTGGAATGCAAAAGTAGGAAATTGAGAGATACCTGGAGTAGTAGGCAAGTTTGACTCGGGAGTACAAAATGAAGCAGGGCAAAGGATAACAGTTTTGTCAAGAGAATACACTGGTCATAACAAACATACTCTTCTAACAACACAAGAGACGACTCTACACATGGACATTACCAGATGGTCAACACCAAAATCAGACTGATTACATTCTTTGCAGCTAAAGATGGAGAAGCTCTATACAGTCAGCAAAAAGAAGACCTGGAACTGACTGTGGCTCTGATCATGAACTTCTTATCGCAAAATTCAGGTTTAAATGGAAGAAAGTAGGAAAAACCACTAGACCAGGTATGATCTAAATCAAATCCCTTACAATTATACAGTAGAGGTGAAAAATAGATTCAAGGGATTAGATCTGATAGAGTGCCTGAAGAACTATGGACAGAAGTTTGCAACACTGTATGGGAGGTGGTGACCAAAACCATCCCCCCAAAAAAGAAATGCAAGAAGACAAAGTTGTTGCCTGTGGAGACCTTACAAATAGCTTAGAAAAAAGGTAGAAGTGAAAGGCAAAGAGGAAAGGAAAAGATATATCCAACTGAATGCAGAGTTCCAGAAAATAGCAAGGTGAGATAAGATGGCTTTCTTAAGTGAAGAATGCGAAGAAATAGAGGAAAACAATAGAATGAGAAAGACTAGAAGTCTCTTCAAGAAAACTGGAGATACCAAGGGAACATTTCATGCAAGGACAGACATGATAAAGGACAAAAACAGCAAGGACCTAACAGAAGCAGAAGGGATTAAGAAGAGGGCAAGCATATACAGAAGAACTATGCAAAAAAGGTCTTCATGACATTGATAACCACATTGGGGTAGTCACTAACCTAGAGCCAGACATCCTGAAGTGTGAAGTCAAGTGGCCCTTAGGAAGCATTACTATGAACAAAGCTACTGGAGGTGACAGAATTCTAGCTGAGCTATTTAAAAGCCTAAAAGATGATGTTGTTAAAGTGTTGCACTCAGTAGGCCAGCTAATTTGGAAAACTCATCAGTGGCCACAGGACTTGAAAATGTCAGCTTTCATTTCAATCCCAAAGAAGGGCAACGCCAAAGAATATCCTAACTACCATACAACTGTGCTCATTCCACAGGCTGATAAGGTAATACTCAAAATCCTTTAAGCTTGGTTTCAGCAGTATGTGAACTGAGAACTTCCAGATGTACAAGCTGGATTTAGAAAAGGCCAGAGATCAAACTGCCAACATTCTATGGATCATAGAGAAAGCAAGGGAATTTCAGAAAATATCTACTTCTGCTTCATTGACTATGCTAAAGCTTCTGACTGTGTGGATCACAACAAACTTGAAAAAATTTTTTTTAATTTTATTTTATTTTTAAACTTTACAAATTGTATTAGTTTTGCCAAATATCAAAATGAATCCACCAGAGGTGTACATGTGTTCCCCATCCTGAACCCTCCTCCCTCCTCCCTCCCCATACCATCCCTCTGGGTCGTCCCAATGGGAATACCAGACCACCTTACCTGTCTCCTGAGAAACTTGTATGCAGGACAAGAAGCAAAACTTAGAACAGACATGGAAAAACAGATTGATTCAAAACTGAGAAAGGAGTATGTCAAGGCTGTATATTGTCACCCTGCTTATTTAACTTATATGCAGAGTACATCATGAGAAACGCTGGGCTGAATGAAGCACAAGCTGGAATGAAGATTGCCAGGAGAAATATCAATAACCTCAGATATGCAGATGACACCATATTAATGGCAGAAAGAGAAGAGGCACTAAAGAGCCTCTTGATGAAAGTGAAAGAAGAGAGTGAAAAAGTTGGCTTAAAGCTCAACATTCCAAAATCTAAGATCATGGCATCTGGTCCCATCAGTTCATAGCAAATAGAAGGGAAAAAAGTGGGAAAAGTGACAGATTTTATCTCTTTGGGCTCCAAAATCACTGTAGACAGTGACTGCAGCCATGAAATTAAAAGACACTTGCTCCTTGGAAGGAAAGCTATGACAAACTTAGTGTATTAAAAAGCTGAGACATCACTTTGCCAACAAAGGTTCATATAGTCAAAGCTATGATTTTTTCAGTAGTTATATTCAGATGTGAGAGTTGGACCTATATATAGAAAACTATAAAACACTGGTGAAAGAAATCAAAGAGGACACTAATAGATGGAGAAATATACCATGTTCATGGATTGGAAGAATCAATATAGTGAAAATGAGTATACTACCCAAAGCAATTTATAGATTCAATGCAATCCCTATCAAACTACCAACATTATTCTTCACAGAGCTAGAACAAATAATTTCACAATTTGTATGGAAATACAAAAAACCTCGAATAGCCAAAGCTATCTTGAGAAAGAAGAATGGAACTGGAGGAATCAACCTGCCTGACTTCAGGCTCTACTACAAAGCCACAGTTATCAAGACAGTGTGGTACTGGCACAAAGACAGAAATATTGATCAATGGAACAAAATAGAAAGCCCAGAGATAAATCCACGCACATATGGACACCTTATCTTTGACAAAGGAGGCAAGAATATACAATGGATTAAAGACAACCTCTTTAGCAAGTGGTGCTGGGAAAACTGGTCAACCACTTGTAAAAGAATGAAACTAGACCACTTTCTAACACCATACACAAAAATAAACTCAAAATGGATTAAAGATCTAAATGTAAGACCAGAAACTATAAAACTCCTAGAGGAGAACATAGGCAAAACACTCTCCGACATACATCACAGCAGGATCCTCTATGACCCACCTCCCAGAATATTGGAAATAAAAGCAAAAATAAACAAATGGGACCTAATTAAACTTAAAAGCTTCTGCACAACAAAGGAAACTATTAGCAAGGTGAAAAGGCAGCCTTCAGAATGGGAGAAAATAATAGCAAATGAAGCAACTGACAAAGAACTAATCTCAAAAATATACAAACAACTCCTACAGCTCAACTCCAGAAAAATAAATGACCCAATCAAAAAATGAGCCAAAGAACTAAATAGACATTTCTCCAAAGAAGACATACAGATGGCTAACAAACACATGAAAAGATGCTCAACATCACTCATTATCAGAGAAATGCAAATCAAAACCACTATGAGGTACCATTTCACGCCAGTCAGAATGGTTGCAATCCATAAGTCTACAAGCAATAAATGCTGGAGAGGGTGTGGAGAGAAGGGAACTCTCTTGCACTGTTGGTGGGAATGCAAACTAGTACAGCCACTATGGAGAACAGTGTGGAGATTCCTTAAAAAACTGGAAATAGAACTGCCTTATGATCCAGCAATCCCACTGCTGGGCATACACACTGAGGAAACCAGAAGGGAAAGAGACACGTGTACCCCAATGTTCATCGCAGCACTGTTTATAATAGCCAGGACATGGAAGCAACCTAGATGCCCATCAGCAGATGAATGGATAAGAAAGCTGTGGTACATATACACAATGGAGTATTACTCAGCCATTAAAAAGAATACATTTGAATCAGTTCTAATGAGATGGATGAAACTGGAACCTATTATACAGAGTGAAGTAAGCCAGAAAGAAAAACACCAATACAGTATACTAACACATATATATGGAATTTAGAAAGATGGAAACAATAACCCTGTGTACGAGACAGCAAAAGAGACACCAATGTATAGATCAGTCTTATGGACTCTGTGGGAGAGGGAGAGGGTGGGGAGATTTGGGAAAATAGCATTGAAACATGTATAATATCATGATTGAAACGAGTCTCCAGTCCAGGTTCGATGCACGGTACTGGATGCTTGGGGCTGGTGCACTGGGATGACCCAGAGGGAGGGGAGGGAAGGGAGGAGGGTGGAGGGTTCAGGATGGGGAACGCGGGTATACCTGTGGCGGATTCATTTCGATATTTGGCAAAACTAATACAATTATGTAAAGTTTAAAAAAAAAAAAAAAAGAATCCTGAGTATTGAGGAATTGATGCTTTCAAATCGTGGTACTGGAGAAGACTCGTGAGAATCCCTTGGCCAGCAAGGAGATCAAAGCAGACAATCCTAAAGGAAAGCAACCCTGAATATTCATTGGAAGGACTGATGCTGAAGCTGAAGTGCCAATACTTTGGCCACTTGATTCAAAGAGCTCACTCACTAGAAAAAACCCTGATGCTGGGAAAGTTTGAGGGCAGGAGAAGGGGTTGTCAGAGGAGGAATTGGTTGGATGGCATCACATCACCAAGTCAGTGGACATGAGTTTGAACAAACTTTGGGTGATAATGAAGGACAGGGAAACCTGGCATGCTGCAGTTCACGGAGTTGCAAAAAGTTAGGCATGACTTAGTAAGTCAATAACAACAATAGAGTCCAGATGAGTCTGATAGACAGATACAGAATATCCCATCCAGTAATAGTAATAACACATTCATTTCAAGAGCATATGAAATATTTTCTAGATAGATATGTCAGGCCACAAAACAAGGCTTAGCATTTTTAAGAGGTATTAAATCATATAGAGTATATGTTTGGACCACAATGTATGAAACTAGAAATCAATAACAAAAAGAAAACTAGGAGATTTACAAACACATTAGAATTAAACAATACATTCCTAAATAGCCAATGCATCAGTGAAGAAAGGATAAGGACATTAAAAAGTATCTCAGAACAAACAAAAATTGAAACACAACATACTAGAATTTATGGGGTGCAGGAAAAAATGTTCTAAGAGGAAAGCTAATAATGAAGACATACATTAGGATGATAAAAAGATCTAAAACAATATAACTTTATACCTTAAAGAATTAGAAAAGATGAATTAAGCCGAAAGTTAGCCAAGGGAAGGAAAATAAATATTAGAGCAGAAATATGTAAAAGTTTGTATGTTTTCACCTATCTCTCCCTAATCCCCCACCCGCTAACCTGGCAACCACTTGTCTACTCTTCATTTCATTGAGTTCAACTTTCTCTCTCTCACTCCTTTTTTCAGATTCCACAATAAGTGATATAATGCAGTATACAGATTTGTCTTTGGCAGTCTCTCCAGGTTCATCCATGTAGTTACAAATGGTAGGATTTCTTTCCTTTTTAAGGCTGAATTAGATATATATGTATAAGTATGTGTGTATGTGTGTGTATATGTATGTATACACATGGATTTAATATGTAATGGATATATATTCATTTATCCATCAATGACACTTATATTAGTTCTTTTAATATATCTTGGCTACTGTGAATAATGACATGGGATGTCACTGAACATGGGGAGTACACATATCTCTTTTACATTATAGTTTTGTTTCCTTTGAATATGTACCAAAAAGTGGAAATGTTGGGTCATATAGTAACTCTATTATTTATTTATTTATTTATTCACAATGTTTAAAGGGGTAACTCTTTTAAATTTCCTCAGGAACCTCTATAGTATTTTTCATAGTGGGCATCAGTTTACATTCCCACCAACAGTGTCAAATGGTTCTATTTTCTCCACATCCTTCTCAGCATTTATCATATCTTGTCTTTTTGAGAATAGTTATCCAAACAGGTGCATGTTGACATATTATTGTACTTGGGCGGGGGTGGGGTGGGGCGGTGGGAGGTCTTGTATGTTATACTAAGTGAAATAAATCATTGTGGCTTTGATTTGCAATCTCCTGATAACTTGTAACATTAAGCACCTTTTTAATGTGTTGGCCATTTCTGTGTCTTCAGTATAATGTCTACTCAGGTTATTTGCATATTTTTTATAATTTGGGTTATTTATTTATTTGCTATTAAATTGTATGTGTTCCTTGTATTTTGGATATTAATCCCTTATCACATGGCTAATTTGCAAATTAGGTTACCATTTTTTATTTTTGTTTGTGTGCTAAGCAGAAGCTTTTTTATTTGATGTAGGATCTCTTATTTATTCAGAGAAGGCAATGGCAACCCACTCCAGTACTCTCACCTGGAAAATCCCATGGACAAATGAGCCTGGTAGGCTGCAGTCCATGGGGTCGCAAAGAGTCAGACACAACTGAGTGACTTCACTTTCACTTTTCACTTTCATGCATTGGAGAAGGAAATGGCAACCCACTCCAGTGTTCTTGCCTGGAGAATCCCAGGGACAGGGGAGCCTGGTGGGCTGCCATCTATGGGGTTGCACAGAGTCCAACCCGACTGAAGCAACTTAGCAGCAGCAGCAGCAGCTCTTATTTATTTTGCTTTTGTTGCCTTTGCTTTGAGTATTCAATACCAAACATAATCATTAAGATCAATGTCAGGGAGCTTTCTCCCTAGGTTTTCTTCTAAAATTTTATGGATTCAGGTCTGATGTTCCAGATTCGACTTGAATTGATTTGTGTTATGATGTAAGGTAGAAGTTGAGTTTCATTCTTTTGCATGTGATCCAGCACCATTTACTGAAATGACTATCCTTTCCTCTTTGTATATTCTTGCCTCCTTAGTATAAAATTTAGTGACTATATATGCATCGGTTTATATCTGACCTCTTGATTCTGTTCCATTATTCTGTATGTCTGTTTTTATGCCAATACTGTATTGTTTTCATTACCATAGCTTTCTAAGATTGAAAGTAGGAAGTGTGATTCTCCAGCTCTGTTTTCCTTTCTCATGATTGCTTTGGCAATTTTGTGCAGAACTAGGTTAACTTTTACTATAATTGCCAACTTCTTTTTCTTTCTCTCTTCCTGTAAAAGGTACATTCCTAAGGTGTCTATTAGGCCAGAATATTTTTTTAATTTTTCAAATTACTATTTTCTATTAATTTTATACACATACAAGTTAAGTACAAATAATTCTACATCTTATACTTTATAAAACAAATAGGTTTTTTAAGCAGTGCCCTGAACTACCATCATCTCACTCTGCTTTTCCAGATTAAAATATTCAATTATTCATATGATAATTCAATCATATTATCAGTCAATAATGTGGTATTTGCTTTCATATTCCTAAATGTCATGATGACACTATAGCATCTTGATTCAAGTTTAGGTATAATCTCTTTACTTCTCACATTTGTCTTTCTCCTTGAAAAGGAAAGTTTGTAAATTGGTCACCTCAATATTAGGAGGAAGGCAATGGCAAGCCACTCCAGTACTCTTGCCTGAAAAATCCCATGGATGAACGAGCCTGGTAGGCTGCAGTCCATGGGGTTGCTAAGAGTCGGACACGGCTGAGCAACTTCACTTTCACTTTTCAATTCATGTATTGGAGAAGGAAATGGCAACCCACTCCAGTGTTCTTGCCTGGAGAATCCCGGGGACGGCAGGGCCTGGTGGGCTGCCGTCTATGGAGTCGCACAGAGTTGGACACGACTAAGTGATTTAGCAGCAGCAGCACCTCAATATTTCATGTTTATATTATTATGATCATATTATTCTCTTTTAAGAGCTACTTTATGTGGTAACTCATCATTTTTTTTTTTTTTTTTCTGATCAACAGTAAGTATTTCCTATCATTAGTATTTGGTTTTTGTTTGCTTTCTATGGACTTATTATTCAAGGAACACCAAACTCTCTACTAGTTGTGTAAACCTCCTCTCAATACACTGAAGCATATTTTCTATTGATCTGATGTTCCTAATGATGTCTTACTGAGAACTTTGTGACTTACTCCAATAGAGACTGTTCATAATTTAGACTTGCTAAATCATAAGCACTGCTGTCTTCTTACGATTTCCCTGCACCATCATCTTAAGGATTTATTCCTTCTGTCTCTTTTGTTAGAGACAGGAATGTGAGAACATTAAGGAGGAGATTTGGTTATGATAACCCCATCTCTGTCTTTCTCTTCCACAACTAATTTGTTGCTTATTCCTGGGCCTTCAGGGATGTCTGTGATATAATTTGCTTCTCTGCTTTCTCCATTGTTGCCTAAGGATTTAACTTCCTAGTACTGATAAGTTAATTATCATTCACACACTATCTTGCTTTATAGCTACAAAATTGTGTTGCTATTTTTCTTTCCCTTTGTCTTTATAGGTTGCTGTTTTAAATCTTTTTCAATAATGCTCTATTACTAGAGTTTAGGGTAAGAGAATATATAAGTATCAACTTTTAATCTGTCTGGCTGAAATTATAGATGAAAATTGCCAAAATTTAAACATTTCCAAAATCTGCCAACTAATAAGAACCTTCATGATGATAATGATGATGATGATGATGACAATGATGACAGCCACTCACCATGCCTCGTGGCTTGTGAGATCTTAATTTAACAACCAGGGATTCATCCCAGGACCCCTGCAGTAGAAGCACAGATCCCTAACCAGTGGACTGCCAGCGAATTTCCTAATAAGAATCTTTAGATTATTAAAATGCTTATTTCTGGATTTTATCTCAGATTTACTAAATTGAAACCTGTGAGGAAAATGCCAGGAAATGTGTATTGTTAAAAAATCCACAAAGAGATGATATGATAAGCTGGTTAGTGAAGTACCATTTCAAAATGTGAAAAGAGAATTTTCACAAATAATTTTATGATGTTAGCCGAGCCCTCTTAGCAGAAATTCATAAACATTTGCACATACTCAGACATACATACAAATTATAAGTCACTCTCAATTACAAACATATGTTGAAACTTCAAAATAAGTATTAGTAAATTAAATATAACCTTATAATAAAAGAATAATAAATTATTATCCAGTTATGAATCTTCAGGAAATTGCTAGAATGTGTCAGGATTAGGGATTTTTTTTTCATATTAATCACAAAATTAACTTTTTACAAAATATTTATGTAATGACCTCAGTAAATGCCAAAAAAATTGAGTAATAACATGCATTTCAGATAATAATCAAACAAACAATATAACAATATCCTTATAGTAATTACCAAAACAAAAAAGTCCTAGATCAGACTAAGTGCTATCCATCAGAAACAAACATCTTTCTCAATGAGCTAATATTAGAACCACTTAAATAGAATGCAGAAAAAAGGCAAAGACATCATTATTACCTATGCTATTGAATGTATTGGAAGCCTTCATCTATGCAGTAAGAGAACAAAAAATAAGAGTTATAAATATTTGGAAAAAAACTAGCCTATTATTTCCTAAACTTAGAAAATCCAAGAGAATCATCTGAAAAATATTGGAAATTCATCTGTATCTGCATACACAATTAACATTTAAAAATTCAATAGAATTCTTAAATACTTAGAGTAGTTAAATAGAAAATGGACCACAGATTGATGAACAAATGAATAGTCAGAAATAGTACATAATAAAAGTAGCAGTTCAAGTCAGCAGAAGAACAATGAAATATTCATAAAATTATTTGGAAAATATGTTTTTTAACTTAGGAAATTCACATCCAACAAAATAGAAAAATGTGCTAAGTATATAACTAGGAAATTCTTGGAAATGATACATATGTGGCTAATAAGCATATTTTAGAATTAAATCTCACTAAGCACATTTTAAAAACATATTTTAAAATCTCTAAGGTATATATTAAAATTATATTTCCCTCATTGGGAAACACAAATTACAATAATTTTTTTTTTCTTATTCAGATGGGGAAAATTTTTTTTAATGTTGATTCTATTCTGTGTTTGTGAGAATGGGGAGAACACTGGGGCATATTTTTCTGCCAACACGGAATTTAAAAACCTATTGGGGGAATTTGGCACCATCTTCCAAAACTGAAAATACATAAACCATTTATCCAGGTGTTCCATTTCTAAGAATCTCTTACATAGAAACACTCTCATATAAGCAAAGAAATTTATGTCTCCAAATGTTAATTGAATAATTAATGGCAAAAATATGTTAAAAATAGCATAGGCATTAATCACAAAGGAAACTTGAAATTGTTATGCACATAATCATGGCTGTGTAATTCTTTAGAATGATATATGCACTATCATAGTAAAAGCTTCAAGACATTCCAAGTAAAAAGAGCAAATCACAAGGAAACATAAAATGATACCATTTATGTGAAATTTAAAACAGAACTGAAGCGTTATACATGAAATGATTAACAGAGGTTACCTCTAGTAAGAGCAGTGGGAGTTAGAGAGTGATACTTATCTCTGCATTTTTATGTTTTACAATGAGATAAAATACCCCTTATATTACTTCATAAATTATTTATCTAGAAAGTAGTCCTAGTTTCCTAAATGTGTTAGATGGTGTCATGAGAGTTTTCTCTTAAAATATTACTAACTACAGGGTTTTTTTTTTCCTTTCTCTTTACCTAAAATAGGAATGTGGCACTTGAATGCAGCCTTGGCTCCTATTGATTTGATGTAATAGAAGGAAAATACTCTTCTTTTACCTCATGCTTTCTCAGATCTGTCAATCTGTGTGCTGTTTTTCTACATATTTCTAGATAAACCAGATTAGAGAAGGATACTTTTGCTTTATAATGGGGTAGAGGGAGGTGGTAACAGACCTCCCTGAAGGGGAGGTCTTCACTGGTCTTGTTTCTTGACATTAACTGTGAAGTTTTATTTCTTTTAACAATTTTAAATTCAACTGCATATCCACTAGCCTTTCCCTTTCCTTTTATTTCTATCATTTTAGCCTTTAAAAATGAAACCCAAATAACTTCATAGATCAGCCCTGGCTAGGCATGGCTTGTGGCAAAACATAAAAAGGAGGAGGGGGGAAAAATCAAATGAAACAAAATAATTGTGTTACAAATGTTTGGATATAGGTTAAAAAATAAATAGGTATTTACACATTAAAGAGTGCACTGAATGCTTCTCTACTGTAAACCCTTTACAGAAGATCAATACCGTTTACACCACTCACTCCCAGAAGCAGTATATGTCTTTCACCTCACCGGTTTATAACCATTTAACATTGTTAAAAAAGATGACTAGAAACAATTGAGGTGATTTCTAGTGGGTCAATTAGTCTTCGTGATATTCATTGCACGAAACAGGACCTAGAGAAAGAATGGGGGAGGGGAAAATCACACAATGAATGTAAATGTATTAATTTTCCAAGTTCATGAAAGTTCAGTTGGATTTCAGGGTTCAACAAAACAAGCTGGAAGAGGGAAAGAAAACTCTGCTCTTATACTGTATTGTTAACTTGTTTGATAAATTTGTACTATGAATTGCCTAAAATATTGACTGTGCTGTAAGTATATCAAGCTAGACAATAACTCTGAACCTCCAGCCCTGGACATTTGTCATGTCAAATCTCCTCGGCAGCAGTGGAAATTGGTGATCAATGCCATTGTAAAAGGAACAGATATTCATTATTAATAAACATGGCAAGACTGAAATGAGGTAATTAAGTAGAAATAAATTAAGTTCTACTCTATTCCAAGGGAAAAACCAGCCAGGATTGATTGCTATATTCATTTAATTAATGTTTTAGTGCAATTCAGAAACAGTAGAAAGACTGAGTAGTGGCACATGTTATATAATGTTCCAGAAAGGGAATGGGGATATTTTAGGAGGGGGAAAAATGGCTTTTCTGTCAAGGCTCACATTGCCTGCATTAATTGTTTAATTCTGGCAATGTGATGTTGTTGGAGTGGGTTTTACTCTCTGGAACCTCAGCCACATTTCTTTTATGTAACCTGGCTAAAGAAGGGAATGAAACAGGAACTTTCAGCCTGGATAAACTATGGCTAGGTTGATGCCTCTTTTGTTCATGAATGTGTTCAATTTTCCTGGGAACAGTGAGTAATGTGCTGAGTACTTTCTTGAAAATTTGGCATCACTGCCAGGGTCAGTATATATATCAATATTGGGAAAAGCATCAATTCCAATGATCCAAAGATTATTTCAACACTGAGGTATCAGTCAGAGGAGTTTGAAAAATAAAACAGAAGGAACTCTATGTATTGCAAGTGTGAGGGTTCTAACAAAGGAAGTTAGTCTTATCGACTATTGAAAAACACAGAGGAATAAAGGTCAGGGAGTACTCTAGAGTATCTGGGTCCTGAAGCAGATGATTCTCAACAGCTCACTAAGAAACCATTGCAGATATTAGAAAGATTAGCTGGAAATTTGTTTTAATTCTGCAAATCTACCTGCAGAATATTGGCCTCTCTCTTTCTTTTCATAACACCTTCCAACTCTTCTATAAGTGCTTCATATGGGCTGACTGGAACCTGAAACACTAAGACAAAAAGAAAGCTAGAAAATGTAGTGTCCAGCTTCTCACTGCAATGCAGCAGCAATGTACACTAGAGCTGAGCATTCTCTTGGATGCAAAGCTAGACTTACAAATACCAGATACTTTCTAAGTCTCTCACCTTGGTGAGCTTGACATGATATGACATTAATTTTGTGATTAGTAAGGATCACATGATGCCAATTAATATGAATATCTTTGCTGTATGTAAGACATGCCTCTGTCTGAACAGTCAGAGTAAAAGTAGAGAGACAGAGGAGAAATAAAGGAACATTTAGGAAGAAGACTGAGGATATGGAAGGTGTGTTTACCATGTAATAAAGATTCTAGGGATGACAGAAGAAAGATAAGCAAGGAGAGGAACAGTGATCATGTGGGTCAGGAGAAAGAAGCAGAACAGAAAGAAATGGGAGTAAAAGAGGTGACAACAGGATATGAATCATGAAATACTGGTATAAAATGTTATCACTAAAAATCAGTGTGGCTGATACTCTTCTGTTAAAACAGTCTTACTGAATGAAATAATAGTCAGATTTTATTTGCTTATTCAGGAAATGCTGAGCATTTTCTAAGTTCTAGTAACTATATTAAGAGGAAGATTCATAAAGTTAAACAAAATAGTTGTTATTCTTTTTGAAAGTGTTCTGCAAAGAGTGAGGGAATATAAAGAAGGGCCACTGTAATTACAACTGGATTGTACCACTTCAATTGAATCTAAAAACAATTTCCTGTTCAAAGGGAAATTTTTTTAAGCATTCAGCATCCCAAAACTCTGGATATTCTCAAAGTTTTTATACACCCTTGCTAACCATCTATGTAGCCCACAACATCAATACTGAATGTCTTAACACTCTTGGTTGCAAGCAAGAGTATCAACTCAATTTAGTTTGAGAATAAAAAGGAAATTGCTGGTCATCTACAGAGTATTACAGGTTGGATTCTCGAGAAGCAGATACTGAGATGGAATTTGGTACATAGGAAATGTCTTAGAAATCATGACCAAGTGGGCTTTTTCCCAGGGATGCAAGGATTCTTCAATATCTGCAAATCAATCAATGCAATACACCAGATTAACAAACTGAAAGATAAAAACCATATAATTATCTCAATAGATGCAGAGAAAGACTTTGACAAAATTCAACATCCATTTATGATAAAGACCCTCCAGAAAGCAGGAATAGAAGGAACATACCTCAACATAATAAAAGCTATATATGACAAACCCACAGCAAACATTATCTTCAATGGTGAAAAATCGAAAGCATTTCCCCTAAAGTCAGGAACAAGACAAGGGTGCCCACTCTCACCACTAGTATTCAACATAGTTTTGGAAGTTTTGGCCACAGCAATCAGAGCAGAAAAAGAAATAAAAGGAATCCAAATTGGAAAAGAAGAAGTAAAACTCCCACTGTTTACAGATGACATGATCCTCTACATAGAAAACCCTAAAGACTCCACCAGAAAATTACTAGAGCTAATCAATGAATATAGTAAAGTTGCAGGATATAAAATCAACACACAGAAATCCCTTGCATTCCTATACACTAACAATGAGAAAACAAAAAAAGAAATTAAGGAAACAATTCCATTCACCATTGCAATTGCAATGAAAAGAATAAAATACTTAGGAATATATCCACTTAAAGAAACAAAAGACCTATATATAGAAAACTATAAAACACTGGTGAAAGAAATCAAAGAGGACACTAACAGATGGAGAAATGTACCATGTTCATGGATTGGAAGGATCAATAAAGTGAAAATGAATATACTACCCAAAGCAAACTATAGATTCAATGCAATCCCTATCAAGCTACCAATGGTATTTTTCACAGAGCTAGAATAAATAATTTCACAATTTGTATGGAAATACAAAAAACCTCAAATAGCCAAAGTGATCTTGAGAAAGAAGAATGGAACTGGAGGAATCAACCTGCCTGAATTCAGGCTCTACTACAAAGCCACAGTCATCAAGACAGTATGGTACTGGCACAAAGACAGAAATATAGATCAATGGAACAAAATAGAAAGCCCAGAGATAAATCCACGCACCTATAGACACCTTATCTTTGACAAAGGAGGCAAGAATATACAATGGAGAAAAGACAATCTCTTTAACAAGTGGTGCTGGGAAAACTGGTCAACCACTTGTAAAAGAATGAAACTAGAACACTTTCTAACACCATACACAAAAATAAACTCAAAATGGATTAAAGATCTAAATGTAAGACCAGAAACTATAAAACTCCTAGAGGAGAACATAGACAAAACACTCTCTGACATACATCACAGCAGGATCCTCTATGACCCACCTCCCAGAATATTGGAAATAAAATCAAAAATAAACAAATGGGACCTAATTAAACTTAAAGCTTCTGCACAACAAAGGGAACTATAAGCAAGGTGAAAATACAGCCTTCAGAATGGGAGAAAATAATAGCAAGTGAAGCAACAGACAAAGAGTTAATCTCAAAAATACACAAGAAACTCCTGCAGCTCAATTCCAGAAAAATAAACGACCCAATCAAAAAATGGGCCAAAGTACTAAAAAAAAAATTTCTCTGAAGAAGACGTACAGATGGCTAACAAACACATGAAAAGACGCTCAACATCACTCATTCTCAGAGAAATGCAAATCCAAACCACTATGAGGTACCATTTCACACCAAAATGGCTGCGATCCAAAAGTCTATAAGCAATAAATACTGGAGAGGGTGTGGAGAAAAGGGAACCCTCCTACACTGTTGGTGGGAATGCAAACTAGTACAGCCACTATGGAGAACAGTGTGGAGATTCCTTAAAAAACTGGAAATAGAACTGCCTTATGATCCAGCAATCCCACTGCTGGGCATACACACCGAGGAAACCAGAATTGAAAGAGACACATGTACCTCAATGTTCATCGCAGCACTGTTTATAATATCCAGGACATGGAAGCAACCTAGATGTTCATCAGGAGATGAATGGATAAGAAAGCTGTGGTACATATACACAATGGAGTATTACTCAGCCATTGAAAAGAATACATTTGAATCAGTTCTAATGAGGTGGATGAAACTGGAGCCTATTATACAGAGTGAAGTAAGCCAGAAAGAAAAACACCAATACAGTATACTAACGCATATATATGGAATTTAGAAAGATGGTAATGATAACCCTGTATGTGAGACAGCAAAAGAGACACAGATGTATAGAACAGTCTTTTGGACTCTGTGGGAAAGTGCAAGGGTGGGATGATTTGGGAGAATGGCATTGAAACGTATATATTATCATATGTGAAATGAATTGCCAGTCCAGGTTCGATGCATGATACAGGATGCTCAGGGCTGGTGCACTGGGATGACCCAGAGGGATGAGATGGGGAGGGAGGTGGGACGGGGGTTCAAGATGGGGGACACATGTACACCTGTGGTGGACTCATGTTGATGTATGGCAAAACCAATACAATATTGTAAAGTAATTAGCCTCCAATTAAAATAAATAAATTTATATTTAAAAAATAAATTTAAATTAACTAAAAACAAAAAAGAAAAAGAAATCCCAAACTGTGAAAGCAAGGGGGTGAGAGTGAAAGCAGAAATGGTTAGAAAGAGAAATTATCCATCCACTGTGAACAGAAATGGATATGGGTCATTCTGGAAAGGAAAAATTCTTGGGTGAAGCAGTGCAGCCAAGGCAAATTCTGGAGCTGACAACCTTCTCAGAAGTTATGGCTGCAAGTCCTTTCTTAAAGGGGCAAGGAGGTGGCACATCTTTATGGCCACACATTAATTATCTTATGTTGTTTGAGAAAAAGAAGAAGAATCAGGTCTTCCAGAAGATTGGGAAGTACGGCAGCTCTAGACTGTAGCAGTAGTGTTTTGAGAACTTTGTCTTCGCATCTCTGGTTTTAACTTTATTGACCTTTCAATTGCTAACCCTTTTGTTTCCCAATTCCAATTCCCCAAAAGAGACTTTGATTGACTCAGATCTGATCAGGTAATCAACACTGGATTGATTCTTTGCAGGTCCTGTAGTGCAAACATGGCTTCCAGGACCTTGTGAAAGAGAAGTGGTAGTGTTGGTGGTGAATTAGTTCTTAGGAAAGAGATAATGGCTTATAGATTAAGCAGACACCTACAAAAGTAATCATGTAATCAGTATCCACTGCAAGTGTTCTGTGATTGTATCTTTTGCATATCACTTATTCTGGGAACTACTGTACAATCAAATCGATGGGATGAAATTTGCTCAAAGGATGAAAGTTGCTTAAGGATCTTTGCTAAGGGATGGAATGTACAAAGTTTGCTCTTGCCCAAGCTTATCAGAAGATATTGGCAATATCTTTCATCCAACAACATTAAGCATAGTTAGTTTGGAATTTCTGTTACCAGTATATATTTCCTGGTACAGATTTCAAGACAAGGTGCTAAGATTCTAGGCATGACAATACATTTTCATGACCAATCATTGTGAGCAATACCTAGAAAATAATATAATGTATCCATGATGATATCTAAGTGAGTATAAAGAGAAGGAGAAAAATGTGAGCCAGGAACTTATATTCTTTTATTATTTCTTCCCTGGTGGCTCAGAGGTTAAAGTGTCTTCCTGGAATGTGGGAGACCCGGCTTCGATCCCTGGGTCAGGAAGATCCCCTGGAGAAGGAAATGGCACCCCACTCCAGTACTCTTGCCTGGAGAATCCCATGGAGGGAGGAGCCTGGTAGGCTACAGTCCATGGGGTCGCAAAGAGTCAGACTGAGCGACTTCACTTTCACTTTCACCACAAAAATGTAAGATTCATCACAGAAATGGAATGTGACCATTCCAAAAACAAAGGAAGAGCGATAAGTCCTCTTGGAGCTACTTAATTTCTAAAATTTTTATGTACATGAAAGGCTACAGTTACTGAAAAGTTTCCTGTCCTACAAGATAAAGGCAAGAGACTGCTCAGCAAAAACTGAACAGTGAAGATTAAGTAGTCCTTGAAGTCTGAGTCTTTGCCAGAACATATTGATGAATAGACACCTCTGCCTTTTTTTTTTTTTTTTTTTTTTTTTAAAGCCATGGACACTTCACTTTATAGCATTGAGGCTATGCTTCCCGGTGGAAGGTCAGATGGCAGAAATATACCAATTGTTTACTCTTTAAAAATAATGTCATTTATAGCACTAGGATACACAAAAAGCCCATCAATCAAAAGTTATCGCCTCCAGGCAGTAATGCAGATGAAGTACTCTGATGGACCCTCCATTATAAAACAAGTAGATTTGGACAAAGTAGGATTTTTAATGAATAGCCAGAGCTAAATAAAAAATCACTAAGTGACTAAACAAAGTGACATTAAACAGAGGTAGTATAAACCTTTTCAAGCTTGTGCAGAAAAGTGTGAGATTACCCTAAAGGCAACTACAAGTGTCAACATCGCAATGAGGGGTAAGGTTTGGGGTATGGAGCCGTGCCAAGGGCCAGCAAAAGATGGGAAGCTGAATCTGAGTATCCTGTCTTAACCCTGGATCTGAAGGGGCTAACATGTTTCCACAATTTGAATAGCTCAGGCTGACAGGTTTCACCATCAAGATACTGTGAGACTTTTAAAGGATAATTAGTCAGTTGGCCACCCCACTAAGTGATACAAACACCCTAACTTTTTTCTCTTTTCTGTATCCAGAAAAATAAAGCAAACTTTACACTACAACCAGTCACTTTGCAAAGCTCCAAAAAGAAATCAAAATGCAAAGGCAGAGAATGTAAGCATGAAGAATCCATAATGGAAGGAAAGGTTATTGGTTTTTGTAAGAACAAAGAAAGAGTAAGAAAGCAAGAAAGAGAATGTGGATTTCATACACTGAGGACTTACAGTTTTGTCTGGTATTAAGCTATCGCCCTCAGCTTCAAATCTGGCACTCTCTCCTCTGGTTTGGTGATACAAACGCTAAAACTCTGAAAGCCACATACTGCTTTGGAAGTTGAGTCCTTGTTACAGTTTATCGATAAAGAATGGAGATGGAAACTCTCAGGTAGGAGGAGAAAGAAGGGACTTGCTCTTCCCTTTGCTTTCTTTGACTTTCAGTAGAAGCTGCTGATCATAGTAGTGTTATTAATACTCACAAATCAGTTTTATTATGTTCCTCAGAGGTATCAACAGCAGCCAGGCACATATTTGGCTCAAAGATTTGAGTCCTACTTCTGTAGGATTCCTTCTATGAACTCAGACTCTCTACTACCAGCTAAGCAGCACCACTTATAGTACTTCATGGGACTGATCCTCTAAGCTTCCAAGTTTTTATTATTCCAAACTCTTCCTTTGTGCCTTTACCTCTAGGGAGTGGTAGCTGCTTCCTGCAATTGCCACGCTCATGAAACTTTATTATTCTATTTTTGTCTATTCAGTACTCAATGATTATTTACATTAAATCATCTCTGTTGGAAAAACTGGTATGGTTTCTGTCTCCTGACCAGATCCTGATGAATACACATGTGGGACTTCTTATTCTTTAAACCAACTACTTTCATCCTTATTTTATGTTAGGAAAAGGTGGCCAAACCCCCAAAGATCAAGTAGTTTGAGGATAGAAATTTTAGAGTGGGGATCACACAAAGAAGAGAAGGGAGTCACAGGTTTCTCTATTTCCTAGGCTATGAGGTATGGAAGAACATGATATAGCTGACCTCAGCCTCTGCTCCCCCATAGCAACATGAAATCACAATTGCAATCTTGATATTAATGAGCCCACCACTAAAAATCAATCAGCAGTTGAGATCAAATGTTGAAACAAAACAAAAAGCCCAAGCTATCAGCACTCACATTAAAATTCTATATTCTTTTGAGCTGATATTTACATTTTTCAGCTATTTAAAAATGAAATTGAAGTGAGCAGAAGCAATTGCTTTACATTCCATGCACTTAAATGAATGTATGATATAAAGGGAAATTAACAGCATATAGTCTTTTCCTGTCCATTGCATTAACTATGAGGTTTCAGTTCTGCACCACGTAGTAAGGGGAACACACACACAGAACATTAGGACTGAAGCAGTGACTATTCCATTTCTGAGAACTGTTGAGAATGATATGGCTTCATTCTGCTCTATATGGAGAAAGAGTTGTGTGTTTATGGGGAGGAGTGGGCATAAGACATCCAATTTAGACTCTCTTGAAAAGCCTGAAGTATTGAGCTAGTCATCACTGCAGTATACTTCACATGCTAGGTACACCAGACTGCACACCCAGATAAGAGGTTACAAGGACATGTGACATATTTTCAAGGCCTAATTGACAGCATTGCTGAGAGGGCTTCAGGATTAATTCTTGTGTGAAGTAGGCCGTCCAGGTTGTGAAAAAGATTATTATTTTTTTTTTTAATATATGACTAGTTGGTTTGTTTCACTAATAAATGTTTCTTTGTCTTGTGTTTCTCTCTGGCAGTTGTCAGATAAATCTTAGATGGCAAACAACTTGAGAAAGGAGTCTTTAGTTCATAGGTAAGATGAGGCTGAGCAGAGAGAAAGAGAACAAAGTAACTCTGATAACAAAAAAAGTAAATAGATGTTGCTATGGATATCATCTAGAGTCTAAGAAGTATTCAGTAAATTGTATTTGGGGCATTAAAAATATGAAATAGAAAGTGCAAAAGTTAGGGCACTACTCATTGTTGTTCAGTTGGCTTTTAAGGAATCCCTGGGTGGGAGCTGAGGCTGTTCCAGAGGAAGATTCATGCTGGCCTCTATCTAGTCGCCACACAGGCATGGTCAGGACACTGTCCCTTGTCCTGATGCCCATGGTACATTTCTGGCTCTGGAGAAAACCACTTGCATCTTAATGTACAAACATACTTGTCTTTCAAAATACTGGACCTACTGTGCCAGGAAAGTTACCTACCCACTTGATTCACAGAAAAGAAGGTCAGATTTGTTCTGATAGAAACATCTATAGTGAACAAAAGAGAAAGAAAACTAACGACATACATTTTAATAAGTATGCAGATTTATAATGGTCACATTGTTCCATATGATGAGCTGCATATTTGTGCCTCCCTTAACCCCACCCCAAATGTATATGTTGGAATACTTGAGCTCAGTATGATAGATTTAGAAGGTGGCGCCTTTGGGAGGTGATTAGGTCATGAGGGTGGAGTCTCATGGATTAGAGTCTCATGGAATCTCTTATAAAAGAGATTCCACAGAGCTCCCTAACCCTTTCCACCATGCAAAGATACAATGAGAATTTGGGGATCCAGAAGAGGACCCTCACTCAACCACGAACTGTGAGAAATAGACTTCTCTTTATATGATACCCAGTTGGTGGTATTTTGTTAGGGCAGCCCTTTACAGATCAAGACATGATCTCTCTTAATTTTCCTTCTTTTCCATAATTTTGAACAAGTTTAACAGAAGATCACTGGGTGTGTTTTTATTTAAGATACTAGAAAATAATTGAAATAGGTGGACTATATTAGTGTTTTTTAAGGTTCTGAAACTGTGGATAAGGATACTCATTTGATGTTTAGATGATGTTACTACAATAGGTCATCAATCTGTCATTCACTTCTTTGACATATATTGAGCACCAGCTATACATCAGACTATGCTTGGTGCTGGGGATATAGAGATAAAAGACCATCTTGAAGAAGTTTATTTTAGTGTGAAGATTAAAAAAAAAAAACTAATCCTAGCAATAATATAAAGTGATAACTGCTGTGACAGAAGAAAGCACATTATGCTGTGAGAGTTTAAGAATGGGACACGTGGGTACTGGAATGGGTAGAGGGGAAGAAATAAGTTAATAATGAGAGAGTTCTGGAGTTGGAGGAGGGAAGAGATGCTTAAATCAAAAGGTAGAAGATGGGAGATGAGACAAAGAAGTAAATGAGAAATACGTAGGATTAAGAAGTTACTCTCAGTTTTTCCCTGCTTTCCAGGTTCTGTGCTTTGCTGACCCCATTTATAGTAATAGCTTCGCTATGCTCCTCCCCTCCTTATCGCCAGGGTATTCTTCCTGAACTAGGATATCACTTTTGCATTTACCAGAGAGCCACATCACACATCACTCCCTTCTCAGACAAATAAAATCCTTGGGGGAATGGCAAGATGTTGTTTGTAGGGGCAAAATGATTTTGAAATATCTTATAGGATTTTCTTGGGGTTTTTTGAAGAAAGTTACACCAGAAATAAAGCCATATTTTCAGATACAGTGAATCCAGTTTTAGAAATTCATCCTACATAAATTAAGATACATACATTTTATACAGACACTGCCATGCAGACAGACAGACAGATAGACAGATACACACACACACACAAAGCACACAACATGTATAGCATATGCCTACTGAAAATTTTGGTTCTGGTTTCTCTGTATCTTCCTCATCCTCACCTACCACTGAGATCATGCTTATCAGGACAGCTCTTTGGTTTTTAATGATATAGAATATGGAGCTTGAGGGGAATGTGAAGAAATATATTGTATAAATTAGGATAGAGGAAGTACATTAGAAAGGAGTTTTGAAGAACTCTCATTTTTATAATAAAAAGAAACTACATTTTTACTTATATAGATCTAAAGATATGCCCACCCACAAGCACTGATGCAGTTGGATACATGGGTGTGTCTGTGTGTATGTATGTATATATATGTGTATATATGTATATATATATACATATATACACACAGGCATACATACACATATATCCTGAATACATATATATTCAGGATATATGTATTCATAAAATGCATTCATACAAATGCAGAAAAAGGCCTGGAAGGATACCTCAGTACTGCTAACCTTTATTCTGAGCAATAGAATTGGAGTGGGGGGAAATTTTTCACATTTCCTTTGTATTCTCTTAAAATAAGCATGCGTTAACTTTGTAATTTGACAAAACTAATAAATACTTATAAAAGAAAGGCACAGATTCACAGTACTAAAAACAATCTGTGGCATTCATTTTGCCTCCACAAAAAAAATCATAGATGCCTAGAGCTGAAAGGGAGCCCAAGAGACCAGCCTGCCCAGACAGTACTGTGTCTAGCCCATTCAGCAGATGGTTACATATTCTTTTCTTTACATTCTGCAGGAATGGAGAGATTCCCATGATAGTCTATTCTTGGGTTCAATTATCCTTCTTCTCTTGAAATTTCTGCTTCTGAAGAAATTGATTCCCAAAGCTAAGAGATATTGTTACTAAAGAATTATTTTTAATTATGATTCTGAAGCATATGGATTAAATGATGACAGGTAAAAATTTCAAATACCTGATATATGTGCCAAGCAGAAATTATTTGTTGAATGACTTCCAAGTGAACCAGTATAAGTCATAGCATCTGAGAAATTAGCACATCCTAAAGGGAAGACTCTGGGTAAACTGGACAGTTTTCTAACCATGACTTAGAGAAAAGATCTCCAAAACTTTGATTTAATTCTAATATATGCTGGATGCCTGAGTATCCTACCATCTCAAAATGGGGATTATAACCAGCCACTGATTCTAATCTAAGAAAATTTCACAGGCAAATTTTAAATGTTCAAAATCATACAACTTGGGAAAGAAACCAGAAAACTCATCAAATTCTCTAACTGTACTCCTTAGGACTAGCTTCAAGGGTCTTTTCCTACTTCCTCTGATTTAGAAAATATTAGAGCATTTTCTGCCTACAACATAAGTACTCCAAGAGAGCCATTTTTAGCAGATTTGTTGCCATGTCCAAATAAGGTATAATGAAGATGAAGAGAAATCTCAAACCACTGGGGTCACTTTACAGTTGATTTTAATATTATACTTGATGCTAGTCGTCTTTTTTGGTTATTCTCATAAAAATGGCAGCCTCAGAGATGTCTTTTCGAACTATTAATTTTGTAGCAAATAAAAATACCTCCCAACCATGTGGAGCCAGGAGTTGTAACTCACATATACTTTACAGAATAAATTATTGCTAATACTGTATGAAGATTGGAAAGCATTTCAGGAGTTTTACTATTAATATGCTTTGTTATCATCTCTCTCCCATCCTAATAACCTAACTTACATCTACACACTTTAGATAAGTATACCAAATCTAAGCTGCATGCAAACCTTTCACCACAGGCAACTCAAAAGAGTTAGCTATTTTCAATTTAATTTTCAGGTAAAATGAATACAATGCTGACTCAAGGAGATACATCAAGTGTTAACTTTCATTACTTTAAGGAAATGCTTTCATTCTAAAAACATTATCCTATTAGAATTACAGTTCAATAGTACATATTTCACTTGATGAAGCTACATAATATTGCCTCATATTCTGAGGAGATAAGTGAAGACACAGGCCTTAAAGCTTAGAATTGAAACTGACACAAAGTTCGAGGCCTAGAAAGCTGCAGCCTCAATTTTTTTCATGTTCAATATTATATTCTGGCCAGGATGTAGATAGTAAGGTCAAATAATTAGCCAGTAAAGCCTTAGAAATGTCAGTTAGGAAGAACTACCAAGATCCCCATCACTTTTTAAAATTACACTCCTCCCTGTTCATTCACCAGTGCACAGAGAAGGGAAGGGAAGGGAGGAGGACAATTTTGCCCTTCAAGAGGACATGTGGTAATATCTAGCGATGTCTTTTGTTGACACAATTTGAGGGGAGTAGATGCTACTGGTATGTGTAGCATAGAGGCCAGGGATGATGCTGAACATCTCAGAATGCATGGGATAGACCCCCACAACAAAAAAGCAGGCCCAAAATGCCAATGATACTGAGGTTGAAAAATCCAGCACTATCACATTAATCTTTCTATTCCTTGAGAAATCCAAGGTCTTTCCACTTGCTCTTCCCTATCCACGGAAGTCTTATTCCCTGGATCCCCCTGCTGCTTGGAACTCTCCACTTCTGTGCTTAAACATCATCCCTCAGAGGGTCTTCAGTGAACCCCAACCCAGCTTCCACACTCCAAGTCTCCCATTCCAGCCAGTCTCTACCACATCTGATTTTCTCTGATTTTCTTCATGGCACATTCCATTTACTACTTGTCTTGTCACCTGTTTCTGCTGTGAAAAAACCATGCTTGCCACATAAGTATTTTTAGTAAGAGTGAATATATAACAAGAGATGGCAAGAGTGAATGTTGACATTCTAGGAATCAGTGAACTCAAATTGACTGGAATGGGTGAATTTAACTCAGATGACCATTATATCTACTACTGCGGACAGGAATCCCTCAGAAGAAATGGAGCAGCCATCATGGTCAACAAAAGAGTCCATAATGCAGTACTAGGATGCAATCTAAAAAATGACAGAATGATCTCTGTTCATTTCCAAGGCAAACTATTCAATATCACAGTAATCCAAGTCTATGCCCCAACCAGTAATGCTGAAGAAGCTGAAGTTGAATGGTTCTATGAAGACCTACAAGACCTTTTAGAACTAACACCCAAAAAAGATGTCCTTTTCATTATAGGGGACTGGAATGCAAAAGTAGGAAGTCAAGAAACACCTGGAGTAACAGCAAATTTGGCCTTGGAATATGGAATGAAGCAGGGCAAAGACTAATAGTTTTGCCAAGAAAATGCACTGGTCATAGCAAACATCCTCTTCCAACAACACAAGAAAAGACTCTACACATGGACATCACCAGATGGTCAACACCGAAATCAGATTGATTATATTCTTTACAGCCAAAGATGGAGAAGCTCTAAACAGTCAGCAAAAACAAGACTGGGAGCTGACTGTGGCCCAGATCATGAACTCCTTATTGCCAAATTCAGACTTAAACTGAAGAAAGTAGGGAAAACCACTAGACCATTCAGGTATGACCTAAATCAAATCCCTTATGATTATACAGTGGAAGTGAGAAATAGATTTAAGGGCCTAGATCTGATAGATAGAGTGCCTGATGAACTATGGATGGAGGTTCGTGACATTGTACAGGAGACAGGGATCAAGATCATCCCCATGGAAAAGAAATGCAAAAAAGCAAAATGGCTGTCTGGGGAGGCCTTACAAATAGCTGTGAAAAGAAGAGAAGCGAAAAGCAAAGAAGAAAAGGAAAGATATAAGCATCTGAATGCAGAATTCCAAAGAATAGCAAGAAGAGATAAGAAAGCCTTCTTCAGCAATCAATGCAAAGAAATAGAGGAAAACAACAGAATGGGAAAGACTAGAGATCTCTTCAAGAAAATTAGAGATACCAAAGGAACATTTCATGCAAAGATGAGCTCGATAAAGGACAGAAATGGTATGGACCTAACAGAAGCAGAAGATATTAAGAAGAGGTGGCAAGAATACACAGAAGTACTGTACAAAAAAGATCTTCACGACCCAGATAATCACGATGTTGTGATCACTGACCTAGAGTCAGACATCCTGGAATGTGAAGTCAAGTGGGCCTTAGAAAGCATCACTACGAACAAAGCTAGTGGAGGTGATGGAATTCCAGTTGAGCTCTTTCAAATCCTAAAAGATGATGCTGTGAAAGTGATGCACTCAATATGCCAGCAAATTTGGAAAACTCAGCAATGGTCACAGGACTGGAAAAGGTCAGTTTTCATTCCAATCCCAAAGAAAGGCAATGCCAAAGAATGCTCAAACTACCACACAATTGCACTTATCTCACATGCAAGTAAAGTAATGCTCAAAATTCTCCAAGCCAGGCTTCAGCAATACGTGAACCGTGAACTTCCTGATGTTCAAGCTGGTTTTAGAAAAGGCAGAGGAACCAGAGATCAAATTGCCAACATCCGCTGGATCATCGAAAAAACAAGAGAGTTCCAGAAAAACATCTATTTCTGCTTTATTGACTATGCCAAAGCCTTTGACTGTGTGGCTCACAATAAACTGTGGAAAATTCTGAAAGAGATGGGAATACCAGACCACCTGACCTGCCTCTTGAGAAATCTGTATGCAGGTCAGGAAGCAACAGTTCGAACTGGACATGGAACAACAGACTGGTTCCAAATAGGAAAAGGAGTACTTCAAGGCTGTATGTTGCCACCCTGTTTATTTAACTTATATGCAGAGTACATCATGAGAAACGCTGGACTGGAACAAACACAAGCTGGAATCAAGATTGCTGGGAGAAATATCAATAACCTCAGATATGCAGATGACGCCACCCTTATGGCAGAAAGTAAAGAGGAACAAAAAGCTTCTTGATGAAAGTAAAAGTGGAGAGTGAAAATGTTGCCTTAAAACTCAACATTCAGAAAACTAAGATCATGGCATCTGGTCCCATCACTTCATGGGAAATAGAGGGGGAAACAGTGGAAACAGTGTCAGACTTTATCTTTTTGGGCTCCAAAATCACTGCAGATGGTGACTGCAGCCATGAAATTAAGAGACGCTTACTCCTTGGAAGAAAAGTTATGACCAACCTAGATAGCATATTGAAAAGCAGAGACATTACTTTGCCAACAAAGGTTTGTCTAGTCAAGGCTATGGTTTTTCCTGTGGTCATGTATGGATGTGAGAGTTGGACTGTGAAGAAGGCCGAGTGCCTAAGAATTGATGCTTTTGAACTGTGGTGTTGGAGAAGATTCTTTATAGCCCCTTGGACTGCAAGAAGATCCAACCAGTTCATTCTGAAGGAGATCAGCCCTGGGATTTCTTTGGAAGGAATGATGCTAAAGCTGAAACTCCAGTACTTTGGCCACCTCATGCAAAGAGTTGACTCATTGGAAAAGACTGATGCTGGGAGGGATTGGGGGCAAGAGGAGAAGGGGACAACAGAGGATGAGATGGCTGGATGGCATCACTGACTCGATGGATGTGAGTCTGAGTGAACTCCGGGAGTTAGTGATGGACAGGGAGGCCTGGCGTGATGCAATTCATGGGGTTGCAAAGAGTCAGACATGACTGAGTGACTGAACTGAACTGAACTGATATCTATGTTTATTCACACACTTGGTATCATTTAGCTAGGAGTAATGCTTACAGCCAATATTTATTGTGCACTTGCTATGGGGTAGATACTTTTCTAAAAGCTTTGCCTGCATTTAATCCTCACAACAATTCAATCAGGTAAGTATTGTAACAATTTCTATTTTATCAGTGAGGAACCTGAGGGTACAGTGACTTACCAAGGTTAAGCAGTTAATATGTGAGTAACCAGAGTCCACCTTGGCAAAGACTGCTCTGAACTAGGATGACTGCTCAAGCTTCTTCATTAGTAAATATGAGCCAAACTTTAAGAGACACAGCTGGATTTCCACATTTTTCCATATGAGTGATCAAAGCCATGATTTTGTTCAATTCACTTCAATTCAAGAGAAATTTATTGACCATCTCCCGAGTATCAATGCTGGGAATACTATTCAGCTACTGAGCACTCAAAGATGAATAATCGCTCCTGATATTAAGCAGACAGACCTCAATCATTCTCTGGCAAAGGATAGTCCACAATGCTGGGTGGTCTCAGAGTCCTTTTGCAATGTGAAAAGCTGAGCAAACTCCTGCTCTTTCATTTTGTCTTAATGCCATTAACATATACAAAACGTGCATATTGTATACAGGTTGATGAAACAGTTTATATATAATGGACCAATCTAAGGGCTGAAAGAGCAGAGTTTACACTTAAAAATGCTGCCCTTGCTTGGGTCCTTCACCTATTTTTTAAATTAAGAAATTACTCTCTTTAACCTTTTATAAATACAGTTCACAATTATATTGAATAAACCCACAGGCTGTTATTTGGAAACATAAAACAGGCACATGAACACATTCACAGCAGGGCAACAATTTTCTTTTTCTTTTAACCTCTTGCAAATGCCAACTTGCCATTCTCCAAATTGCTCTTTGTAGAAAATAAAGGCAATACAGTTCTAAAACACACTCTCCTAAGTGTGTTTGCTGTCAGGAGAAGAGTCATCTTGGCTTTCTTGACCGTTTCTTTTCCCATTACAGAAAAACCTGCTTTGAAGGTCTTTGCCTTCAGCCAGAGGACCCAGGTATGCAGGAAAGATCAAAATATTTTCCTGACCACATGGAAAATCCTCCAAAAACGGAAAATAAAAGAAAAAAAAAAAAAAAAACACCAAACCTGTGACCACCCATCCTAAAGAAGGACTCCTGGCAGCTATAAAGTTTTTGAACCCAATATTTACTGAACTGTCTCTTTCTCATTTCAAACAAAAGAAATTGATGAAACACAGTCATAGAATCTCATACATGGACTTTGTTACTATTGGATATTCCTTATCAGAGTCTAGTCCTCCTGGTGGCTCAGAGGCTAAAGCATCTCTCTGCAATGTGGGAGACCTGGGTTCAATCCCAGGGCCGGGAAGATCCCCTGGAGAAGGAAATGGCAACCCACTCCAGTATTGTTGCCTGGAAAATCCCATGGATGTAGGAGCCTGGTAGGCTACAGTCCATGGGGTTGCAAAGAGTCGGACACAACTAAGCGACTTCTCTCTTCTCTTACCAGAGTCTATCTACCTCTTCTTCCCGCTTCAAGGAAACAACTCTACTATACATTTTGTCTTCTTAAAATTCTTTTGACTACATATTGCTTTAACATACCTCTATTGTATGCCCCTCCCATTCCTACAAAATCTAGTAGCTCTTAGTACCAGAAGGGTCACTTTTTTTTTTTTCTTTAGTCAAGATGAAATTCCTCTACTATTTAATACAGTTTCTCTGTCGTGGAAGAAGATGGAGAACAAAAACAACCCCTCTTAGCAAAGTTCCTTCAGTTAATTGCATGGTTATTTTTGTAGTGCTTTATATGTTTACAGACAATTTTACATACACTGTCATTTTTGAGAGTCAAAACATCTTGTCTCATTTTAGATGCGAGGAAATAGATACAGAAGAAAAGGTCTTGTAGCTAATATACAGCAGAACTGGAGTTCAACTTGAATCATTTCTGACTTTTTTCTCTTGAAGAAAAATGGAACCTTCATTTGTTTGAGCAGGTAATGTTATGACACCATTTTTTCATTTCCTGGGGTTCTTTTTGAACTTTTGCCAAATATTCTACAGTTCTTAAATTATGCAGAGATGATTCCAGACATGGCTAGGATAGTGGATAATGATTTCTACCATTAATATCCCTAAATATGTGTGTGTAGGGGCAGTGAGTTCATAGTACATTAGTGGTATGAAATGACACTTTGCAATAATGACCTGTCTCCTGGTACTATCTAGTCATGTGTGCTAAGTCACTTCAATCGTGTCCTTCTGTCCATGGGATTCTCCAGCAAGGGATACTGGAGTGGGTTGTCATGCCCTCCTCCAGGGGTCTTCCTGACCCAAGAATCGAACCCACATCTTATTCTGTTTGCTATATCAGCAGGCAGATTCTTTACCACCAGAGCCACCTGGGAATCCTGGCATTTAGTCATGTAACCTTGGCAAAACACCTCACTCCTGGGACTCCAGGTCCTCATCTAAGAGGTGAAATGAGAAGTTCAGAGACCCTGGTCACGAGAAATGATAAACATTTCAAGACGGGTGAGCTAATTTCTTTGGCCTGATTGCCAGTCTACAAAGATCTGTTGAGTTTTGTTGATTAGGAATCTGAGCAAATAGGAGCCTGGAGAAAATGAAAAAAATGACCAAAGTCTCACAGCAAGAAGACTACAGGATTCTGACTCCTGGTTCTTGCTTTGTATCCTATAGTCATACAATCTGATCTCTAAGACCATTTCTCCCTTTAAAAAACTATGATTATTAAAGGTTTTCCATTTAGCTAGTCATTCTCTAAATTACATTCACTATGTTATTTCTCTCTTTAAATGTCTTACTCATTACTTGTCTACAATGAACTCTCAAATGCTTGCTCAGACTACAACTTTATGTTGACATTTTTTGAAATTTCCAAGGCGCACATCATTTATCCCTACTTACAACTAACAGTAAATCCAAGGCATTGCTACCTCTCCAGAGACAAGAAAGACATACCTTAAAGTCCTACCTAAACTATTTTAGAAGTTTATTATGAGAGCAGCCTTATCACAACTTCTAGTTTTATCAGAGATTTAATCAACAGCAACATGCTGCCTTTTCTTTCATTCATAAATTAACTCACTCATTCATCTAACAATAAATTGTAGTTTTTAAGAGACCACTTCATATTTGCCACTTTCCTTCTGTTTAACTTTGGGCAAATTATTTATCAAATCTAAGCCTCGATTTCCTGATCTATAAAATTAGGAGTGTTTGTAGGTAATCATGGGAAATGTTTTAAAGAAAAACAAAAATAATATGTGTAATACACTAAGCATAACAGAGGGTTTCATATAAATTGCTTACTAAATATTGATTTTTATGAATAAATAAAAAATATTTATAAGGTATCATCTATAAGACTGCTGCTGTGCTAGGTACTTAGGTCATAATTGTGCACAATGTGGACAATATTTACTCTCTTCCCTGGAGGAACTCACAGTCTAGAAGTGAAGACAGACATGGAGTCATATGGTTGTAACAAAGAAGACCTATATCCTATGACAGAGGCAGTACCAGGACCCATGGTGATATAAAGAAAGATGTGACTATTTTGGCTCTGGAGCAGTCAGAGAAGAAGTCTTGAAGGAGAATGTGTTAGTCAGCTGGAGAGGAAGGAAGCTATGATCAAAGAGTAATGAGAGGCCAGAGCACAGGATACATGGAAGGAAGTACTGGGTCATCAAACTGGAACTGGCATTTTGGGACCAGATTGAGAAGGGCCTTTAGGACCATGTTAATAAGAAGTTTGGACTTCTATTTTGGATAAGAGTAAATCTGTTAAGCAGAGAAGCAATTTTTAACAAATGTGTTTTTAGGAAGATGACTCTACTGGACATAACATGCACTGGAAAAGTAAAAGTCAGATGACAAAAAAAACCAGTTCAGGACTTTCTGTCATGGCTGGACAGGAGATGCTGTGGCCCAGACAGTGATGCTGGTTGTGAGTATGGACTGGAGTTTACAACAAGAAACATAAAATTTGCAGCCATCAAAGTGTATGATGCAGATTAGAGAGTTCTGCAAATATACCCAGAGTATTAGAGTTCCATAAAGACACTCTAGTATGCTTTAAGACTGCTTTGATGGTGTAAAAGTAAAAAACTTAGATTATGTACAGTAGTTCTTTTTTATTTCAATTAACAGACTAAATTAGATGCTTTAAATTCCTCAACCTCCTAGGACTTTTCTAAAAGGTAAAAATATGTGGATCTACTCATTTCTTAATGACTGATTCGCACCTTTTTCCCAGGCTAGGTTAGGGTCTTCCTCCTTATATTCCTACAGTGCCTGAGCACATCTAAATTTAACCATTAGCACACCTGTATTACAAGTGCCTTTTCACTGGGTTCTATTCATGTCCAAGGCACATGAGGGTGAACGCAGGAAGTGCCTGCTGCTCCTCCTTGTTTTCCCATGCCTGGCCCACAGTCTATACATGAAAAAAAATAAATGGAGAAAACAAAGTCTTGGCTAGGAAGATAGGAGAAAGAATCATGCTTGATCTATGTACTGAATACAATAAAACATTTTTTTTTCCTCTTTTGCATAGATATAGGCATTTCCCCCCCTTTAAGAATGGCAGAGACATATTGCATTTAGACTGCAGGCTGAACAGTCTCAACTTACCTTTTGTTATAGTGAAAACTACATGCATGTTTCCTGGAGTCAGTTACGCCTGAGCTCAGATTCTGCCTTGGCCAGGTATTATTAGTTAATTCCAAGACTCAGGTTTCTCATCCATAATGCATAGATAAAAAGTAACTGTATCAAAGGACTGATGAAGGATTGAATTAGGTAATATGGTAGGTGACAGGTGAAGTATCTACATATATGGTAGCTGTTATTATTAGGTATTTCTTAATAGTTCATAACAAGCTGAAAAACTTAAAACCTTAGAAACAACTAAGAGACCACAATTGATGCTGGTGTCCTTCTGAGCAGTGAGAAAACCTCACAAGTGAGAACACAGATTTTCATAAAACAGTCATTTTTTTTTTTGCTATCAAAAATGCTCAACATAGTCACCTAATAAACAAAATAATTTTAAAAAGAAAATATTTCTATACATTCACATTGTAAATCAACCATACTTCAATAAAAAGAAAAGAAAATATTCCTCAGTACTAATCACCTGAAACTTACAAGTTGGAACTATTCAGAATAGAACTCTGAGCTTGAGGTAAAGTTTAAAGAAATTGATGAATGAATTTCCAATAGTCAGAATTTGGGCAAAATTTAACACTTCATATATAGCAGTTGTAAAATTAGTTCCTTGACAGAAAAAAATTACAAGGCTCTATTATGGGTTCAACAACACTCCTTAGTGGGTTAGCAATTCATTAATTACAGCAGCATCACTGAATATGTTTCAGTAATAAGATACTTTATTCTGTCTGTAACCATCTTTACATAGGTATATGGAATTACATATTCTATAATATCTAAGAATGTCTTAGGCTCTTCTACTGATAAATTGGGAACAATGGATGTGAATTAATTAAATTAGTGAAAGAATTCTGGACACATTAAAATACAAATGTCTATTTCTCATACATGCATCAAATATTTTAATCAAAGGATCTCTTGTTGGATAATGTGAAAGAGGACAACATAGTAATAAGACTATTTGAGTACATTTTCTCTTTTGAACTGTTCTTGTTCTTAGCTTCCTCTGTGCATCATACAATACTCCAAAATTTTAATGAACTTCCATGTGATTTCACATCTTTAAAAAATTCATGGATATATATTTCATACTTTTATATGCAATACCAACTTATTCTTTATGCACTCACTTCAATAACTAGGTTGAAAGTTCTTTGTGGATGAAGATAATATCTTTTACTTCTTTTATATCCTTGAATTTTTAAAATTATTTTAATTTAAATACACAGTTGATTTACAATGTTGTGTTAGTTTCAGATATATAGCAAAGTTATATATATACACACATATACATTCTCTTGTGTATGTACATATACATAAAATTATATTCCTTTATAGGCTTTTTACAAAATATTATATTAAGTATAGTTCCCTGTGTTATATAGCAGGTCCATGTTTTTATCTGTTTTTTATATAGTACAGTATATATGTTAATCCCAAACTCCTAATTATCCCTCCCCTTCCCCCTTGAGTAACCATAAGTTTTTTTTTTTTCCCTGTGTCTATGGATCTATTTCTGTTTTGCATTTAAGTTCATATGTATCATTAAAGGAAAATTATTCTAATCTATAATTTTAGATCAGAATGCAGTTCTACTTTGGAATAAAGGGTGAGTGTGGATAAAGACAAGGAAACCTTTATTCATGAGCTGTGTCTAAGCTTTGCGGTGTGGGAGACAAAAAAGAATAGCTGGTGGCTGTGGGGCCTTGGGTCCACGTGGCCTAAAGTCAGCACAGTATCTCTGTCCTCCATGCTGACAGCTGCCAAATTAGTCTCCCTCCAGTAATGTTCCCCAAGTTAGCTTTAGTTAATGAACTGAAAGGAGCTGCAGGTCCTTCTGGCCTTAACTGCCTTTCTTTGTGGCTCTGGGAGCTTGCAAGCTTGCTCTCGTCCCAGAATCTGATGGCAGCCATCTAAGTAGCCTGCTGTGAGGCAGATTGCAGTGAGACAAATCTGTGTGAGGCAGGTACTCATTTGAGAGCCCTTGCCAGAGCCAAAAGCTAATGCTTTAAGTTTTAATTAAAGACAAACGGAACCATTTTGGGGAAAAGTTTGGGCACTCCTTGCCGGGAAGACAGCCATATACTCTGTGTAACTGGGGTTATTGTGGGCTTGTCTCCATCTGTGTAGTTGGATGCTGAGGGCATACAACTACCAGGCGTTAGAAAATGAGATGTCACTTTGGTCCTAAAGGAAATTTAACAGCATAAAATGGATAAAGGCACAGGAAAAACAGAAATGCAGATGTATTTCCCATGAAGATATAGGCAAATACTTTAGAGAGGGAAAAAAAGATACCATAAAATTCCCTTTAAATATAACTTATTATATTCCCTGAAGAGGCAGTTGAACTTTATGAATATAAAACAAGAAGAGTCTTTCAGAGGTTTTTACTCTCCTTTCCGAAATTAATTCTTATAAGTTGGTTTTAGATGTTCCTATGGTATCTATATTATTGCGACACATATCTATGAAGCCCATGATACCTGGGACTCTGGATATTTTATAGATATGATTCACTTTTTTGGTCCATGATATATGTGATATATGCCTTGTGCTCAGTCGTGTCTGACTCTTTGTGACCCCACAAACTGTAACCTGCCAGGCTCCTCTGTTGATGGGATTTTGGTCCATGCTCTTTCCCAAATCCAGAGACCTTTCCTCCAGACAATATGTTGAACTGATACCCACTAAGAAACATACCAGAATTTAATGTGAAATTTACACAGAAAAAAACAAACAAAAAAAAAGCATGATGTTCCACAAGAGTCAAATATTATTTCTTTGAAATTCTACCATATATCCTAAGAACTTCTTAATGTTTTTGGATGAAACAATTTTTTCAGAATGGATCCTTACAATCATCTTAAATACATTTCTTTTAAACCTTCAATGCTGTGTGATTCATTGTTTTTTGTCTATTGCCAGGACTGAATTAGCTTCTTTTTGATGGTCTAACTGCTACCCTAACTGGAGTCTTCCCCTAGCTAGGGTTCCATACCTTCACAAACATCCTCAGGCCTTCCTGGGCATTTGAGGAATTATAGAAGTGATACGGTTGGAGATTACAGGTCTTTCAGAAGAGCACACAGATTTTTTTTTTTTTTTTCAGTAAATCACACAGTCAGGAGTTCCCCACTTGTATGTTGTTTTACCCAGTGATATTTCAGTTGCCTTTGAATTCCAAACTATGACTGAATGGAAGTATTATGTCTTCTGGCAGAGTAAACAGAACAAGCACTTACTTCCCTCTTGTTTCTAAGAAGATCTTCATCACTGCTGTTTTATGATGGGATGATAGAGCTGGCCTTGGCTCAACCCAGCTCCCAATAAAAGTATTGATCAACTTTTCTCTAAAGAACTATATCCCTTTGGCAATGTACTCCAATATTCTACTCACAAATGCACTGACACACTTAGATCCTAGGTCAGAAGGTCTGAAACCTAGCTCCAATACACCTTAATTATGCAACTTCTGATGAACTTAGTGTTGTAGAAATTAGACAGTTTTTCATCAAATTTCTTTTCATTTTCTCTTGTTCTCACAACTAGAGTATATTTCCCACCTTCCTTGCAATTAGGTACAGCCAACTTATAGTGACTGTGTGGATCACAATAAACTGTGGAAAATTCTGAAAGTGATGGGAATACCAGACCACCTGACCTGCCTCTTGAGAAACCTATATGCAGGTCAGGAAACAACAGTTAGAACTGGACATGGAACAACAGACTGGTTCCAAATAGGAAAAGGAGTACGTCAAGGCTGTATATTGTCACCCCGCTTATTTAACTTATATTCAGAGTACATCAAGAGAAATGCTGGGCTGGAAGAAGCATAAGCTGGAATCAAGATTGCCAGGAGAAATATCAATAACCTCAGATATGCAGATATGACACCACCCTTATGGCAGAAAGTGAAGAGGAACTAAAAAGCCTCTTGATAAAAGTGAAAGAGAAGAGTGAAAAAGTTGGCTTAAAGATCAACATTCAAAAAACGAAGATCATGGCGTCTGGTCCCATCACTTCATGGGAAATAGATGGGGAAACGGTGGAAACAGTGGCAGACTTTATCTTTTTGGGCTCCAAAATCACTGCAGATTGTGACTGCAGCCATGAAATTAAAAGACACTTACTCCTTGGAAGGAAAGTTATGACCAACCTAGATAGCATATTGAAAAGCAGAGACATTACTTTGCCAACAAAGGTTTGTCTAGTCAAGGCTATGGTTTTTCCAGTGGTCATGTATGGATGTGAGAGTTGGACTGTGAAAAAAGCTGAGTGCCGAAGAATTGATGCTTTTGAACTGTGGTGTTGGAGAACACTCCTGAGAGTCCCTTGGACTTCAAGGAGATCCAACCAGTCCATTCTAAAGGATATGAGCCCTGGGTGTTCTTTGGAAGGAATGATGCTAAAGCTGAAACTCCAGTACTTTCGCCACCTCATGCGAAGAGTTGGCTCATTTGAAAAGACTCTGATGCTGGGAGGGATAGGGGGCAGGAGGAAAAGGGGATGACAGAGGATGAGATGGCTAGATGGCATCACCAACTCGATGGACGTGAGTCTAAGTGAACTCTGGGAGTTGGTAATGGACAGGGAGGCCTGGCGTGCTGCGATTCATGGGGTCGCAAAGAGTCGGACATGACTGAGCAACTTAACTGAACTGAACTGAACTGAAGTTATAGTGTTCTGGCCAGTGCGATGTTGGGAAAAGAGATATATACCACATACAATCCTACATTTTCTTTCTGCATTAACCAGCTGGAGAGGTCTCCAAGCTATCACCAATTGGAGAGGTTTCCAAGCTATCTCCATTCAGATCTCCAAGTTGCTGTGTGAAGGAATGCCTGACCAGGAGCATCATGTCGGACCATAGAAATAATTTTATGCTTTGTCAAGACACTAAAATGTGGGGGTTGCTGCTGCTGCTGCTAAGTCGCTTCAATTGTGTCCGACTCTGTGTGACCCCAGATACAGCAGCCCACCAGGCTCCCCCATCCCTGGGATTCTCCAGGCAAGAACACTGGAGTGGATTGCCATTTCCTTCTCAATGCATGAAAGTGAAAAGTGAAAGTGAAGTCGCTCAGTCGTGTCTGACTCCTAGCAGCCCCATGGACTGCAGCCTACCAGGCTCCTCCATCCATGGGATTTGCCAGGCAAGAGTACTGGAGTGGGTTGCCATTGCCTTCTCCAAAATTTGGGGGTTATATTTTAGCAAATAGCCCACTCTAACTGATAAGATTTGATTCTCTGAATCTCAATTCTTCCTCAGTAGTTATCCTGAGAGAGTACTTTCTACGGTGGTTGTGAAGATTAAAGGTATGTTTAACAGGGACATGGGTTAGTTCTTGACATATAGCTGTTTACAAATAGAAGCAATCATAAAACTAGAGATGGAAGTCTCTTAGGATCCTCTGTGGTGATGTTGACCTCCACTTCCTGTTCAGGTGAAAGTCAGCCATGTCTGACTCTTTGCAACCCCATGGACTATACCGTCCATGGAATTCTCCAGGCCAGAATACTGGAGTGGGTAGCTTTTCCCTTCTCCAGAGGCTATTCCCAACCCAGGGATTGAACCCAGGTCTCCCGCTTTGCAGGCGGATTCTTTATCAGCTGAGCCACAAGGGAAGCCCAGGAATACTAGGTCGGTAGCCTATCTCTTCTCCAAAGGATCTTCCTGACCCAGGAATCGAACCAGGGTCTTCTGCATTGCAGGCAGATTCTTTACCAACTGAGCTATCAGGTGAAGGTATGTTAAATCAGGGAAATAGGACATGAGGGTCAGCACTTATCACTGAGAATGTATATATAGACCAAGCCCCACGTGCTTCTGCGTATCTATCCCACTGCACTTCCACTCTTCCCCATTAATAAGATGGAGGAAAGGAGACAGTAAAACATGCATTTTATTATGACTTTGGGGGAGCAAACTCTAACCAGATAATCCCTACTGAAGGAAAGAATCTGGGCATTCAGACATGTAGATGAGTATAAGAAGGATATACATGGTAGGCATTCAGAGTTGGGTTTTTCACACTACAATATCTTAGTACCACTTCATAGCCTCCAACTCCCAAAAGCCACTAAGGTGTAGGAATATAGGAAATTTGAGATTTTCTCAGGTAAAAAAAAAGTGTATGGGATTCATTTGCTTCAATTTCAGAGGCTGTGTGGGCTCCTTAAGCTTTGGCAGGTAGTGGGGCTATTTTAGATGACCAGAGTCCCCAGTCACCAGTGCCCACCAGGCACCAGTCTCACCATCATGGATAATTCTCCTCTCTTCACAGATCTGCAGTTAACACCTAGTAGCTGGGATGTAGCAAGACTTCAATATACATTAACTAATGAGGAAATTAAAATGGCATAATGTATGTGGGTCATGATGAAAGATTCTCATCAGTTCACCCCAAAAGAATAGAGAATGAAGAAGTCTAAGCTCAGACAAGTCCAATGACATTTTATAAACAGCATTATGTGATCTTTGCTAGTGGAAGGGTAAATAGCAGAGTTAAACTAATTCAAATTACACAAAACCACTTATTTCAAAATTTAGGCACATATTGTGGCTCAGACAGTAAAGCGTCTGCCTGCAATGCGGGAGACCCAGGTTCAATCCCTCGGTCGGGAAGATCCCCTGGAGAAGGAAATGGCAACCCACTCCAGTATTCTTGCCTGGAAAATTTCATAGACTGAGGAGACTGGTAGGCTACAGTCCATGGGGTCACAAGGAGTCGGACATGACTGAGTGATTTCATTTTCAGTTTCATTTTCACTATACAGTCTTTATAACTACTTTCAAACCAGCCTGGACACATAGTTTTACACTCTATTTAAAATATTTTCAGAGAAGATTTAGTGAGGTTTTCTAATACACATCTTCAACATCTGCCCAACTGATCTGATAATATACTTTCCTTTAAAGCTACTTCTCCATATTCTGTCCTTTTTGGTAATAGCAAATGGCTAATAGCCACATGTGAACCATGAACTTCCAAATGTTCAAGCTGGTTTTAGAAAAGGCAGAGGAACCAGAGTTCAAATTACAACATCCGCTGGATCATCGAAAAAGCAAGAGAGTTCCAGAAAAAACATCTATTTCTGCCTTATTGACTATGTCAAAGCCTTTGACTGTGTGGATCACAATAAACTGTGGAAAATTCTGAAAGAGATGGGCATACAAGACCACCTGACCTATCTCTTGAGAAACCTATATGCAGGTCAGGAAGCAACAGTTAGAACTGGATGTGAAACAACAGACTGGTTCCAAATAGGAAAAGGAGTACATCAAGGCTGTATATTGTCACCCTGATTATTTAACTTATATGCAGAGTACATCATGAGAAATGCTGGGCTGGGAGAAGCACAGGTGGAATCAAGATTGCCAGCTAACAACTAGCAAGAACAGAAAACATGTACAAGTTTAAAGCCAAATTTTTGAAAGAGGAGAACATCTTATTTAAGCCGTTGTTATCTGTTTCTGTTAGAGCAGAATAGCTAAAGCTATGTTCAAACTAATTCATACATATATGAATTACATACATTCAGTTCAGTTCAGTCACATAGTGTGTCTGACTCTTTGCGATCCCATGGACTGCAGCACACCAGGATTCCTTGTCCATCACCACTCCTGGAGTTTACTCAAACTCATGTCCATGGAGTCAGTGATGCCATCCAGCCATCTCATCCTCTGTCGGCCCCTTCTCCTCCCACCTTCAGTTTTTCCCAGCATCAAGGTCTTTTCAAATGAGTCAGTTCTTTACGCCAGATGGCCAAAGCATTGGAGTTTCAGCTTCAGCATCAGTCCTTCCAATGAATATTCAGGATTGATTTCCTTTAGGATGGACTAGTTGGATATCCTTGCAGTCCAAAGGATTCAAGAGTCTTCTCCAACATCACAGTTCAAAAGCATCAATTTTTCAACACCCAGCTTTCTTTATAATCCAACTCTCATATCCTTATATGACTACTGGAAAAACCATAGCCTTGACTAGATGGACCTTTGTTGGCAAAGTAATATCTCTGCTTTTAAATATGCTGTCTAGGTGGGTCATAACTTTTCTTTCAAGGAGCAACCGTCTTTTAATTTCATGGCTGCAGTCACCATCTGCCATGATTTTGGAGCCCAAATAAATAAATTCTCTCACTGTTTCCATTGTTACCCCATCTATTTGCCATGAAGTGATGGGACCAGATGCCATGATCTTACTTTTCTGAATGTTGAGCTTTAAGCCAAACTTTTCACTCTCCTCTTTCATTTCCATCAAGAGGCTCTTTAGTTATTCTTTGCTCTCTGCTACAAAGGTGGTGTCATCTGCATATCTGAGGTTATTGATATTTCTCCCAACAATCTTGATTTCAGCCTGTGCTTCATCCAGCCCAGTGTTTCTCATGATGTACTCTGCATAGAAGTTAAAATTAGAGTGACAATATACAGCCTTGATGTACTCCTTTCCCAATTTTGAACCAGTCTGTTGTTCCATGTCCAGTTCGAACTGTTGCTTCTGACCTGAATACAGATTTCTCAAAAAGCAGGTCAGGTGGTCTGGTATTCCCATCTCTTGAAGAATTTGCCACAGTTTATTGTGACCCACACAGTCAAAGTCTTTGACATAGTCAATAAAGCAGAAATAGATGTTTTTTTGAGCTCTCTTGCTTTTTAGATCAAATTACATTGATCTCTGGCTCTTCTGCCTTTTCTAAAACCAGCTTGAACATCTGGAAGTTCACGGTTCACATACTGTTGAAGCCTGGCTGGGAGATTTTGAGCATTACTTTGCTAGTGTGTGAGATGAGTGCAACTGTGAGGTAGTTTGAGCGTTCTTTGGCATTGCCTTTCTTTGGGATTGGAATGAAAACTGACCTTTTCCAGCCCTGCGGCCACTGCTGAGTTTGGCCTACTTTGCTGGCATATTGAGCGCGGCACTTTCACAGCATCATCTTTTAGGATTTGAAATAGATCAACTGGAATTCCATCACCTCCATTAGCTTTATTTGTAGTGATGCTTCCTAAAACCCACTTGACTTCACATTCCAGGATGTCTGGCTCTAGGTGACTGATCACACCATCATGATTATCTGGGTCATGAAGATCTTTTTTGTATAGTTCTTCTGTGTATTCTTGCCACCCCTTCTTAACATCTTCTGCTTCTGTTAGGTCTATACCATTTCTGTCCTTTATCAAGCCCATCTTTGCATGAAATGTTCCCTTGGTATCTCTAATTTTCTTGAAGACATCTCTAGTCTTTCTCATTCTATTGTCTTCCTCTATTTCTTTGCACTGGTCGCTGAGGAAGGCTTTCTTATCTCTTCTTGCTATTCTTTGGAACTCTGAATTCAAATGAATATATCTTTCCTTTTCTCTTTTGCTTTTCACTTCTCTTCTTTTCACAGCTATTTGCAAGGCCTCCTCAGACAGCCATTTTGCCTTTTTGCATTTTTTTTTCTTGGGAATGGTCTTGCTCCCTGTCTCCTGTACAATGTCAGGAACCTACATCCATAGTTCTTCAGGCATTTTGTCTATTAGATCTAATCCCTTGAATCTATTTGTCACTTACACTGTATAAGGGATTTGATTTAGGTCATACCTGAATGGTCTAGTGGTTTTCCCCACTTTCTTCAGTTTAAGTCTGAATTTGGAAATAAGGAGTTCATAATCTGAGCCACAGTCACGTCAGCTTCTGGTCTTTTTTTTGCTGACCGTATACAGCTTCTCCATCTTTGGCTGCAAAGAATATAATCAATCTGATTTCAGTATTGACCATCTGGTGGTGTCCATGTGTAGAGTCTTCTCTTTTGTTGTTGGAAAAGGGTGTTTGCTGTGACCAGTGTGTTCTCTTGGCAAAACTCTATTAGCCTTTGCCCTGCTTCATTTTGTTCTCCAGGGCCAAATTTGTCTATTACTCCAGGTATGTCTTGACTTCCTACTTTTGCATTCCAGTCCCCTATAATGAAAATGACATCTTTTTTCAGTGTTAGTTCTAGAAGGTCTTGTAGGTCTTCATAGAATCGTTCAACTTCAGCCTCTTTGGCATTACTGGTTGGGGCATAGACTTGGATTACTGTGATACTGAGTCGTTTGCCTAGGAAATGAACAGAGATCATTCTGTTGTTTTTGAGACTGCATCCAAGTACTGCATTTTGGACTCTTTTATTGACCATGATGGCTACTGCATTTCTTCTAAGGGATTCTTGCCCACAGTAGTAGATATCATGGTCATCTGAGTTACATTCACCCATTCCAGTCCATTTTAGTTCACTGATTCCCAAAATGTTGACGTTCACTCTTGCCATCTCCTGTTTGACCACTTCCAATTTGCCTCGACTCATGGACCTTACATGTTAGGTTCCTATGCAATATTGCTCTTTACAGCATTGGATTTTGCTTCTATCACCAGTCACATCCACAACTGGGTATTGTTTTTGCTTTGGCTCCATTTCATTATATATGTAATATGTATTGTATATCTGAATGCATATATGTTTAAACAAATGAATTTAAGTGAAGGAAAGAAAGAGTGGACTCAAGGAATAAAACGTGGAAAAGTGTCTAGGAGAATGCTTTGTATGCAGCTGATACTTAGTTTCATTAAGCTTCTCTTCCCTTTCCAGTTTGTGTCTCCTGATGTAGACCTATATTTAAAGCAGTGATAGTCTCTAGTAGGTAGTGTAGCCTACTCACACTTGAGGTTGCCATTTTCAGCTCACAAAACTGATAGTAGGTGGGTGGAGCTACTGGTTTCATCTTGTAAGCCTGCAGCTGTAAGCAGCAAAGTAGGAACTCCTTTTTGCTGCTAATTTTTAGCGGCAAAGTAGGAACTCTTTAGATGAGGAACCACTGAGTTCTCACTGGGCTCATGGCAGGGGCAGTGGGTAATCATGCTCTAGGGTAGGGAGCTAAGCCCAGAACCCAGAGGCCATTCCTTTAAAGTAACAGCTGAGTCCCAGAGAGCCCAGAAGTTGATAATGGAGACCAAATTGTGATAGGAGCCCAAAACCAAGTTCCTAAAGAAACTTCAGTAGAAAGACCAATTGCACCATAATTCAGAGAGAGGACCTGGACAGCAGGATACTGAAATTATCAAAATTTATAAACAAGATAAAGAACCAAAGTGGAGTCTGGTGCCAGTTATCACTCAGTCTCAATTTAAGCAATGCTGTGTTTGATACCGAATTTAGTCTTTGCTTTGGGCATGAAAGTTTCCTGTTTCATGTTTGGTCTGCAGGCAAGTCTGGCTAATACTGGGATGCGGGAAAACAAATGCCTATAGAAAGAAGTGTAGAAACAGACCAGGAACAGGGTTGACAGCATCCCTGGGCCAGCCAGAGCTGACATATAATCCTGCCATGTTCATTAGTTTCAATCTTTCCTCCTCTAGATAAGAACTAATAAGGGATTTGAGTTTTCCATCTTCTTTTCCTTTTACTAGACTGCTGATGGAGCTATTAATGAGTGTGAAATAGCCACAGGGCAGACAGCCTTAGAGAAGAATAGATGAAACAGATGGCAAGACTAATCCACAAACTGGATAAGGCCATTAAGAATCCACTCATCATCACTATTAAACGTTCAAGAGGTGGTTTTTCTGCACATTAACTTGACAGTATAATATGAGTCATAGCCTTTCTGGGGCTCAGCTTCAATATCTGTAGAATGTGGGGCTTAGACTAGCTGAGTGGTTATTAAAACTGCTCCAAGGAGCCCTAGGGTTCTAAGATAGTCCTTCAGGTTACCTCAAGAAACAAGAAGTCTCAGACCTCTAGTTTAACTAAAGTCATGCTGCATTTATATGTTTTATGCAGTGACACTATAATAAGATTCTTTTTGTGGGACCAAAAAAAAAAAAAAGTGTCCTATTGCTAAGATAAGTTTGTGAATCACTGGGCAAGGAAAAGTCTAAGGACATCCCTGGCTTGAACAATCTGAGATTCTGCACTGAACAAACAAGTCTTGTCTACAGCTTCTTTTCTATCCAGGTAAGGCTGATATGGTTAAAAGACAATGCCATTTCTTATAGCCAGTGATCATCACAATATATAAATCTGCCACCTAAATCCCCTCTTCCCCAATAGACAGTATATAAATAGTAAATTCACATTTTAAAAAGTAATACATCTTTAAATTATGCAAAAATAGGCCATGATTATGTTTTTCAATGCTATCACTTTGTTAGAGCTATAATTTAGAATAAGCTAAAGTAAATGTTGGTGAGCAGTCCACTTGGACAAAAGCAGTAGGTATTTTAGAAAGTCAGCACAAACTTGAATCTTGGGAAAAAATGGAGAAACTATTGAGAATGTCCATGTCCTGGAACATCTCTACCACATACCCCTTATTATCTCTTCCCCCATTTTGGTATCTAGGAGAGTTGCTTGCTTTGAAAATAAGTTAAAACGGAGAAAATTTTCACTGAACTCTGGCACATGCTTATACTTACAATGCACTTAAATACAAACAAAAAGTTTGTGCTTAACACTTATGTCTCTTTATTCCTTTCATTCATTTTTATATGTATTTATCTGGCACCTATGATGTGTCAAGTGTCAGGTTTCTCCCTCCTTCTCTCTCTCTCTGTCATTCTATTTATAAATCTAGATCTAAATAAAATGACTAGGACACAATTCTTTTCTATTTAGGAGCGCCCATTATGGAAACTCCAATACTTTGGCCACATGGTGCGAAGAAGTGACTCATTTGAAAAGACCCTGATGCTGGGAAAGTTTGAGGGTGGGAGGAGAAGGGGATGGCAGAGGATGAGATGGTTGGATGGCATCACCGACTCAATGGATATGAGTTTGAGTAAACTCCGGGAGTTGGTGATGGACAGGGAGACCTGGCGTGCTGAAGTCCATGGGGTCGCTGCAATCCATGCAGTCAGACACAACTGAGCAAATGAACTGAACTGAATTGAATATGTGAAAATGTTCTGGATGCTAAAAGTAACATAAACTCATTTTAAAAATCAATCAGTATTGATAGCAATAAAGTTCAACCACTCATAAATCCTACTTTTCAGAGACAAATACATTTGGAATATCTTTTTAGACTGTTGTATCTATTAAGATATCTACATGAACATATTACTCAAAATGAGATTCTACTGGACATTGCTCTTTTATAATTTGGTTTTTCTCGTAAGGTATAAACGGTTGATACTACCAATTATGCAACTGAATCCAATGAGGTCAATTTTGTCAATGACACCAAAGATACAAAAAGTCAAACAGCCAAAAGCAAATTCCTGTTTGAGACCCAAGTCATACTGAGTTGAGAAGATGGAGCAGAGGTAGCAAAGGGCAGAGACACAGCCTCAGGGCAAGGTCAAGCGGCATTGCGCCATTGTTAATTCAGGGCTGTAGGGACTATAGACTAGGTCTTCCTTCATATCCATATCTGTCCCTTTTAAAGCTACTATGGACTTCCCTAGTAGTCCAGTGGTTAAGAATACACCTGCCAATGCAGGGGACACGGGGTTGATCCCTGGTCTGGGAAGATTACACATGCTGCTGCAGGGCAACTAAGCCCATACTCCAAACTACTGAGCCTGAGTGCTATAACTACTGAAGCCCACGGACCTAGAGCCCGTGCTCCACAAGAGAAGCCACTGAAATTAGAAGCCCCCACACCACAGCTAGAGAGTAGCACCCACTCACTGCAGTTAGAAAAAGCCTGTGGTAGCAATGAAGACCCAGCACAACCATAAATAAATAAAATAAAGCTGCTATATTTTTGTGCCTCACCTTGACATACAAGGAATATTCTTATCTTTTGGGCAATCTATGAATGCAGATTCATAGATTCAATATCTATGAATAGATTCTGAATAGACAGATTCAATTTCTGTCAAGTCAGAAATTCCATACTAGTAGCCCATAGGCTAAATTGGTTCATAGATAGTTTCATTGACTTGCAAGGTTTATACAGAAAAAAATGAAAAGACCTAGTTTAAAGAACTTACATTGCTAAGACCTTGAAAAGTTCATGCTAATCTTATCATTCTATGTGAAATCACTGGCTGATGCTTTAGGGCAGGGATTCTTATTGCACATTGGAGTTATCTGGGGGGATCCTGAAACTCAGACTCAAGGTGAACCTCAAGCTAATTAAATCAGAAAGTCTAGGAGTAGCAACCAGATATCAGTGATTTTTGAAGAGGCATGAGTGATTCCAATGTCCAGAAAAACACCTGAGAATAACTGTCTTAGGCCCTTTGAACTCCCTATTCTCTCTGCTTGAAATATATATTATTTCCTTCCAAATATCCACATGGCTTGATGGCTACACATAATTCGCTTTCCACTCTCCCTGCAAAATTCCCTTCCATAGCATCTGATATAGCTTTAATCTGCTTTGCTCAATTCCTCAGCACTTATCATTATTTAGCTTATTATGTATTCACTTATTTATTATCTGCCTCTCACTACTAAAAGATAAAACTGCAACAGAGCATGGACTTTTGTCTATTCACTGCTATATTCCCAGTATTTAGAACAGGGCCAGGTATACAGCAGGTGTACTTTGTTGCTTAAGTGTGGCATGATGCTGAGAAGCAGTTGCTTTGTTTAGAGGCACATGTGTTGTTCTGTTTCCCATAGCCTGCTTCACTCCTCTAAGTTGCCTCCTTTATGAATCTGTGACTTTGGATTTAACTATTACCCTTAAAGTTCAAATGGAAATAAAAGGCATAGGCTATATTCAGCTAAGCTCATAGTTGGTTTAAGATGAGCTGCTAGAACACTGAGGAAAAAATACATAGGTAAAGAAGAACTTCCCAGTCATGATGTACTTGAATGTTTCTTTATTTTTGAGTTAAAAGATGAATCATGACATTATCACACTCTCCAATCTCAGCTCAGTTTGCTAGTTGACATATAGCAAATGCAGTGTAATTCATTTAATAAGTTTTTTTCCTTTTCTCAGCAAGGGTCTGAACAACTTTTCTGTAGCAGAGCACTGATCAAAAGTGGCAAACGTCATTATCCTTGGCAGATTACCAGGAGTTCTGCAATTAACAGCAACATGAATAAACCTACTTTAAAGTAAATGTAGCTTGATGAAGGAAAAATATATTCATCTTGCCACAAATTAACCGAGTGGTGAAACCCTTCATGTTGAGTACATTTCTAAGGTTACTGAGAACTGCTGTGTAAAGAAAAGCAAATGGAAACAAGAAATAAACTGCCACCTTGCACTCTACTTATATGAATTCATTAGGGAACAGTATTTTTTCAATACCCCCATGCACAGAGAAAAGTTCCTTGGGGTCGCAGAGTTGACATGACTGAGCGACTGAACTGAACTGATGCAGAGTCCTCTGTTGGGTGCTCAGGGGTGTAAGTAAAGAAAGAGAACGTTAGTCCATCAGCACTTACATAGTGCAGTAAATGAGTCCATGCGACCATTTAGACTAAGAGGACTATGTGAATAAAAACTGGATTAAATTACGAAGAAAGTGAGATAACTACTCACAGGGATCACAGTATAAAATATTTGAAATTTTGTTCTGAATTTATGCAGAAGGCAAACACAAAGAAATATGACTAAAATAGTTACACTTGTCTGGAAATTCCTGACAGTATACAGAAAATAATAACATATCATCTATATCTGATATCATACCATCTATAAGTCTATTTTTACATGTGAAATGTATTTCTATATCTAATGGTAAATGAACACATGTGAGTATATGCCATTTATCTATTTGCTTTGAGATATATCCCTTGACCTCGCCCTCTTAGCTTTGTACAGGAGGCTGATTCCTGCAAACTACATTTCTCAGCTTCCTTCTCAATCGGCTTCCAGGTAGGTTCAGAAGGAGGCCCTGGTAGGATGTGAGAAGCTGAAACAAAGGGGATATCCAGGATGTTTCTTCGTCCCTCTCTTTGCTTTTGGTGGCTTCATCGGCAGTGGCTTAACGTCCTACCTTGTGCCATCACCAAATGCGGTGTGTATCTCTTTGCAGGGCGGTTCCCCATCATAGTCCTCCAAGTGGACTAGACCCTTTCCCCTTGTTTCTTCAGCCTTCCAGGGGCAGTGGTGCTTTCCTGCTGCTGTCGATGTTTACTTTGATCATACAAGACTTTTGTAATTAGTTCCTTTGTTTAAAATCCCTCTGCTGACCTACTGAATTGTCTCGCTGTTTCCCTCAGGGACTGTAAATGACATACCGAATATGTGCACATTTAATATAAACTTATCTGGCACTACTCAAAATGGGCATACAATAGACTAAGGACTTAAGTTTTTCTACCTCTTTGTGAGGAAGTAGAGAAATGCAAAACTAGAAGGTAGGACTCAAGATGAGAAGGAGCAGCAAAAATCTAAACTATACACAAGTCCTCTTAGAAAAATGTAAGTTCAGAGGAATATCTAGAAGTTGATTTTCTAGGCTTTTAAGTTAAAAAGATGAGTCATTCTAAACTACTCTCTACTCTTCAAACTTTCCCCACCCACACCATCTGCTTGGTCCTTAGTTCCCTGTATTCTACCTCTCAAATGTTTCTTGAATCTGACCCTTTTAAAATTCTTTTGACATTCCATTGGCTCAGGCAGACTCATACTCATCTCCTTAAAGTGATTTCTTCAACTCATCTTCTGCAAGACTGTCAGTGAGTGTTTTCTAAAAGTTAACTGCTCACATAAATACCTTACTTAAAACCACCTAATGAAGCTTATTTTCTATACAATAAAATTTAGATCCCTTTGCATGTCATATATAACCCTTATCCTTATTTGTGTCTTCATACCTCTCTATTTTCTATAAACATCAGCTGTCCTGAAATACTTGCAGTTCCTCAAATAAGTCATACAATGTCTGCTTTTGCAGGTATGCAGCTGTGATGAGGGTATACACAATGTTCTCCCCCTTCTTCTTGGCTGTGAGAAAACTAATTTGTCCTTCAAAACTCAGTTTGCCTATCAGCATTCCTAGAAAGTGTTCCCAAGCCTCTGTAAGCAGAATGAAACACTCTTTGGGCTTTTAGAGTATCTCAGTTTGCATATATTTGCCCCTGTCATGCGGAGAAGGCAATGGCACCCTACTCCAGTACTCTTGCCTGGAAAATCCCATGGACAGAGGAGCGTGGTAGGCTGCAGTCCATGGGGTCGCAAAGAGTCGGACACAACTAAGCGACTTCACTTTCACTTTTCATTTTCATGCATTGGAGAAGGAAATGACAACCCACTGCAGTGTTCTTGCCTGGAGAATCCCAGGGATGGCGGTGCCTGGTGGGCTGCCGTCTATGGGGTCTCACAGAGTCGGACATGACTGAAGCGACTTAGCAGCAGCAGCGGCCCCTATCATGACTCTAGTCTCTATTTACCATTCTATCCCCAGCATTGAGCCCAATATAGTTAATAAACTATAGGTTTATTAACTGACTGGAGCAGTGGTGGCTTGAACACCTACTTTGGTATGCATTTCCATAGAACTTCTCTGAGACTCCCCTCAGAGAGGGTAGGGAAGTTCTGTAGGCCATTGATTCAACTATGTTCCAGACTTTTCTCTCTGGAGTACACAGGGCCGCAGTCATGAGCCCGTTCTAGGTCACCGTTGACCCTCTACTCATTTTTCTGTCTTTTCTACTCCTAGAAGCTCAGAAGCTGAACAGAAATAATTGCTCTGGTATATAAAGTTGTAAGGAAAGAAGATCATCATTTGTGATAGACACAGATACACACAAATGATGATCTATGTGTGAATATATATATATATATATATATATATAATCGGAGAAGGCAATGGCACCCCACTCCAGTACTCTTGCCTGGAAAATCCCATGGACAGAGGAGCGTGGTAGGCTGCAGTCCATGGGGTCGCAAAGAGTCGGACACAACTAAGCGACTTCACTTTCATTTTTCATTTTCATGCATTGGAGAAGGAAATGGCAATCCACTCCAGTATTCTTGCCTGGAGAATCCCAGGGACAGAGGAGCCTGGTGGGCTGCTGTCTATGGGGTTGCACAGAGTCGGACACGACTGAAGCGACTTAGCAGCAGCAGCAGCAGCAGATATATAATGTTATTTCATGGTCAAATACCTTACAAATATTGATTAAAAACAACCAAAAACTGCTGAGTGAATGAATGATCTCTCCCACTACATCTTTCCTCGTACCCAGAACTGAAGTCATATCAAATAAAAGATTATTGTCAAGAAACCATAGACTTTTAAACCTTCAATTCTTACCTCCATGCAGTTATCTCAGCCTGGAATGTCCTTCCCCTCATTCTCTAACTACTAATCAGTCAGAGCTGAAATCAAATGCCATCACTTCTGTGAGTGTCTTTCTGATCTGTCAAACAAAATACGCAGCTTCCTCCCCTTCCCATTGCTTTCTGTCATTATTTCTATTTGGCATTTACTTCAGTCTGCTTTGTACGTTAATATTAGGCTTTTTGAATGTCTCTTCTATGTGTGATTTTCTTGAAGTCTGGACACTTGTATCCCTTATCTTATCTTCTTAGAACATGGCACACTCATTGGCACATAGAAGAAACCTAATATATATTTAGAGAATTGAATTAAATGGAAATATATGAATTAGTCAAAGAATTCACATATGAATTATTTTTGGACTGTAAATATATTACATTGTGTAAAGATACTATGAAGCTGATGAGCTCTCAACAATTCTGTGAGGTGTCAAAATTTGAAAGTAGAACCTTCAAAACATGAATGAAAGCAGCACCTTCAAACTTCTGTTCCCACCACTTCTCTGCTGTTTACCCTCAATCTCATATGATAAGGTTAGGTCTCAACCTCTCAAGGCCTTGCTAAGGTATCTAATACAAAAAATTTAATATCTAATCCTCCCAAGAGCAGTTGCATTTTAATCAGAAACTCTTAAAAAACACTGAGATAAACGGAACCAAAGGAACAAATCCTGGTGGGACTTCAGACAACTTGATGATTGGGAGAGGAAGGATAATGAGTCAGGGATGAGCTTTCACAGTCTCTCTCAAAGCACAAACACCAGCAGTTGCTGCCTCCTTTTCTGTCTGTATTTGAGCTAAATGAGTGACACCACCCTTATGGCAGAAAGTGAAGAAGAACTAAAGAGCCTCTTGATGAAAGTGAAAGAGGAGAGTGAAAAAGTTAGCTTAAAACTCACTATTCAGAAGACTAAGATCATGGCATCCAGTCCCATTACTTCATGGCATTATAGATGGGGAAACAATGCAAACAGTCAGAGACTTTATTTGGGGGGCTCCAAAATCACTGCAGATGATGACGGCAGCCATGAAATTAAGACACTTGCTCCTGGGAAGAAAAGCTATGACCAACCTAGACAGCATATTAAAAAGCAGAGACATTACTTTACCAACAGAAGTCCATCCAGTTGAAGCTATGTTTTTTCCAGTAGTCGTGTATGGATATGAGAGTTGGACTATAAAGAAAGCTGAGCACTGAAGAATTGATGATGCTTTTGAACTGTGGTATTGGAGAAGACTCTTGAGAGTCCCATGGACTTTAAGTATATCCAACCAGTCCATCTAAAGGAAATCAGTCCTGAATATTCATTGGAACTGAATATTCACTGAAACTCCAATACTTTGGCCACCTGATGTGAAGAACTGACTCATTTGAAAAGACCCTAATGCTGGGAAAGATTGAAGGTGGGAGGAGAAGGGGATGACAGAGGATGAGAAAGTTGGATGGCATCACTGACTTGATGGACATGAGTTTGAGTAAGCTCCAGGAGTTGGTGATGGACAGGGAAGCCTCGCGTGCTGCAGTCCATGAGGTCACAAAGAGTAGGACACAACTGAGTGACTGAACTGAACTGAACTGAACTGAGTGAGTTCAGTTCTGACTTCAGTTCAGAAAGTCACTCAGTCATATCCAACTCTGCGACTCCATGGACTATAGTCCATGGAATTCTCCAGCCCAGAATACTGAATTGGGTAGTCATTCCCTTCTCCAGGGGATCTTCCCAACCCAGGGATTGAACCACATTGCAGGCAGATTCTTTACCAGCTGAGCCACCAGGGAATCTTAAGTTAGAATAAAACATAGATTGCTAAATACACAGTGTTAAAGGGACTACACAGTAGTTAGATTTCAACTCTTGTCAACAATCACTTGAATAGATTTCTGTTTTCTCCCAGATAGAATAGAAATCAATCCTTGGAATAATTTAAGCATTTGAAAGTAGACTCCTATTATTTTAACAATGCATGATAGATAGGGAAACAAATATTGATAGAAGCCCAGTGGTACTGTCAACATGAAAAACGCTATCAGGTGAACATTATTACTGTCTCCCTGACTTTGGTCCATTACACAACTGTTTTGCTAATGTCTCAACAGAACAGTAAAACTGAAGGCATCTGTAGGGAATTGTTGATATTTATCAGGCAGGAGGGAGAAAGCAATGGCTACCCACTCCAGTGTTCTTGCCTAGAGAATTCCAAGGACCGGGGAGCCTGGTGGGCTGCCGTCTATGGGATTACACAGAGTCAGACATGACTGAAGCGACTTAGCAGCAGCAGCAGCATCAGGCAGGAGCAAGTCAAAATGAAAAGAAGGTGAAGTCAAAGAAATAAACCATGTGGAGCATTCACCAGACATATCTCTTTCAGAGAATGTGACACACTCTGAGGTTAAAACCTCATCTCATTAACCTCTACTGAATTTTTTTCATGCTTTTGTAAATACCTATAGTTTTAAATAGGCATGTGTCAGATTGTGTGTGTGACATTATTGAGCAATTCGTGTTATAGACTTGATTCTTCAGTGCTCACCTTAGAAAATAACCATAGGCCAAGTCAAGGCCAAGAGAAGGCTATGGAAAGCAGAAAGGGAAAGTAGATGAACCAAGCAGGGGAGAGGTTCAATTATTCTGCTTCTATAGGTTGTCAGGTAAGATTAAATTCTCTGGTCCCTCATGTTCAGCAAGTGGCTTCTTCTTAGAGATTTGCTTTACAGTGTTGCCTTGTCAGGTTTTTTCTTTGTATTCTATGTATACGAATTAGAGAGATCAGACTCAACATTTATTTGTCTCTTACTCCAATCATCATTTGATTTGGGCAAAATAAGGAAGAAATTAAAATCCACTTTAGTGGCACCCAATCGTCCCATCAAGCACTGCCTCCCACCTGTAAGGTCCCCTTTAAAAACTTGCATGGGATGCTTTCCTACAATCATAGATGATTTGAAGAAAAGACTAGAGATACTAACAGTATCACTCCTACTCAGAGTAATGAAACTAAAATCCTTAGAGGAAGAAATGAAGATATTAGAGTAAGATTTCAGAAAGCAGAAACAAAGTGGGCAAATATAGGAGCCATATAACTCATAGCCAGTTCTATGAGTGAGTGAGATGGTCTAGCTGTCTAGACTAGATGAACCAAAATACAAATTTGGAAAGCCATTATGACTCACAAATCAAAGTGTGTGTGACACCAGAAACATCTGCTTTGTCATTGACTTTGCTGTCAGCAAACCACACTCAAGACTCATCCCTTTGATGTACTTGCATTCAAATCTTCGAGAGGAAAAAAAAAACTACCACAAAGTATGTTGCTAGTGTAAGTGAGTTCTGCCTTAAAAGAGTAAGAGAAAACAGAAAAATTCACAAGTAGTTATTCACATTGCTAAAGGGAAAAATAAAAGAATAAAAACAATTATTCCCATATGATTACAGCAACAAATCCAGCATCTCAGAAGATGAGTCAAACATTTATTCACCATAAATAAGACATTTGCTTAAATGTCTTCTAAGCAAACAGTTGAATGGCCTGGATAAAATTTAGACTTTATGATCAGCACTTGTTTTATATAACAGAGGAAATAAAACTTTTCCAAATTCAAAAGAAGTCCCTGCTACTTTCTTTAGATTTCTTATGAAGAATATTAAACTTATTCATGTTGATGACTAGAATTTCTGGACATCTTGGTTATTTTTTTTGAATTCTCAATGAGTTATAACTCCTGGTGGGGAATAAAAATACATCCAATATTGTATCTGGAAGGCAGTTCAAAAAGAGCTTGAAAGTTGTGCAAAAGTGCTTTCAAGTTATTGGGATGGCTCAAGTACTCACTTTTAGTCTAAACTGAATTCAGCACTAGAGAGAATAGCACAGGCAATACAGGCATGAGGCATGATGTTACCAACTCAAACTGGCTGGCAGTTATGGACATCCCATCTCAAGAAGCCACCAAAATTCAGGAGCATTGCTAAAATACTCAGAAAGGCAAGTGCAGGGCTAATTGGCCAAGCCACCCTTTCTATCCAAAGACAGAAGACAGGCAGGACAGAATTATGGCCAGTCAAGGAAGTAACTGCAACATATCCAAGGGCAGTGTATTTGTTAGAAATGTGTTTGGCTGCAAATAATGCAAAGCCTACTTCTCAGTGGCCTTAACAGAGACCTATTATTTCTCATATAATAAGATATCATCAGATGGGAAGTTGCTGCTGGCCTTGATTCTGTATCACAACAATTCTGAAATTCTCTCAGCCTTTCCCTCATGGCTGCAAGGTGTCTGTCTCAACCTCAGGCATCCAGTGCACATTTAAGAAAGGAAGAAGTCAGGGGGTGAGAAAGAACATCCAAGTCTATTACTTTCATTAAAAAAACAAAAAAAAAAAAAAAAACTGTTCTCAGAAGCTCCACAACACATTTTTATCTCATTAGGCAGACCTGGATCACTCTGATACTACAGCTACCCACCTACTTAGGAACGATTTTAGCTTCTTCAACCTTTATGTGGAAGAGTAGTTTTCCAATAGCATCTGACACAGGGAATCATATCGAAGGAGGCACTGCCTTCTAAGTCTCTCATTCTGCTCTCCTACTCCAAGCAGAGCATGCAGGGGAGAGAAGGTGAAGGCGAACCCAGCATTTCACCCATGCGCCAAGAACCAAACGCTCACATTTGACTTGCGCTGATGAGGAGACGGGGGTACAGAAGAGAAAGGTCCTAAATTGCAAATGTCTTTTAATAAAGTATTACAATGAACATAACAGAGTCTTAAAGATATAAAATGAGGGTCTTCTACTAATTGAAAGAAACATAAAAAGAAAAAAAAAATGGATGAGTTAAGGGAATATTCCATCAGCTGGAGAACAGGCTTTGACTGAATACAACTAGTAGCTCTTATTAGAGGGATAAAATAATTTCATTCCTGTACACCTAACAAATTCAGACTCCTTACTAAATTAGTTACACTAAAGTTAACTATCAATTTATTACAGGATCCCGGTGGATAGATTCAGGCCTTCTTTAGATAAACCTCTTTTGTTTTATGAAGTTCCGATTGAAAGGAACACTTAAGAAGACATACCTCATTAAAATATACACAACTAATTTTTGTGAGATCCTCAGATGTGTTGCTATCTAATCAGATACATGCTTGACAAAATTGCACCTGAATAGAGCCTGGTTTATTTGGGAATAATACATGACTTTCTAGGGATAAATTAATTATTGTTGTCAGTTCTTCAGTTTCTTCAAACTAACTTTGGGGGATTTATATCCCCTCCACATACACACATCTGACAAACTATTTAACTGTATAGTATTCTATCATTTCTGTCATCCTAACTCAGCTTACACTTCCTCAAGGAAGCATAGATACTCTTTCAAGTCTAAAGTCAAACTAAGTAAGTCATTTTCCAACTTAATTAATTCTGTTTTATTTAATTAAGGGAAGCCATTGGAGCCAAATGTTTGTCATAGTGCTTCAGACATAAAACTGGAAATTTTTAGATACTTCTAATATTCTGAAGGAGAAATACACTGGTTTGATTTAGTATAGTTGAGATTTCTGATAGTCCACTCCACAAACATTTATAGAATTTCAATTATGTGCAGTCACTGTGTTATATGCTATGAACTTACAGAGGAAAAAAATATTTCTGGGCCTTGAGAAACTCAAAATTCAGCTACGGATATACTACTAGCAGCATAAGCTAATATCCATAACACACTGTGATAATTACCATGACAAAAATATTTATAAAGGGCTAGAGAAACACAATTGAGAGAATAACTATACTGGTGTAAAGTTTATTATTAATTTATGAAGGAAAAATTAATTAAATCAGTTAATCAAGGTCTGAAAGTTGGCTAAATTCTTCTCTGTTGTTTGAGAGAGCAATGTGTCCTTCTAGGCATGAAAGGAAGAAAATCATTTCTCACTCAACTCAAGCAAAGATTCATAACCTAAGTGCTGGCTGCCTCTGAAGAAACCTGCAGAGAAATTTTCTTATACTGCATCAGGTATAACAGAAGGAAACAGCTGGAAGCTGAGGGGTAAATATCAGCAGGTCCTGTGTGATTAAAAAGAACTGCCAAATGCAGTTGGTATATTCCTCCTGCCAGGAGGATCTTTTTCTCTTGGTTCTGTGCTAAGTTTAAAAATAATAAATAATAACAGTTATCACTTGTTGAGTGTCCACATGTCACTTACATAAAGTCTGGCACTGTGAAATGGAATTTACATATATTATTTTTAGATTGTATAACAATCCCACTATAGAGTAGACATTATATTACTTCTATTTTAAAGATGAGAAAACCATGACATAGAAAGAAAATCACCCATAATAAGAGGAGGACTCAGAAGTTGAGATCAGTGTCATTTGACTTCAGGGCTTAAGCGCTTACCACTATGCCACAGAAGAAAAGATGACACCATTATTGATGCCTCAATTCAAGAGCAAGGGGAGGCCTTCCTCCCTGGGCCTCTTCTTTAGAGTTTAAAAACTGTTCTGCTGCTACTGCTAAGTCACTTCAGTCGTGTCTGACTCTGTGCGACCCCATAGACGGCAGCCCACCAGGCTCCACCGTCCCTAGGATTCTCCAGGCAAGAACACCGGAGTGGGTTGCCATTTCCCTCTCCAATGCATGAAAGTGAAAAGTGAAAGTGAAGTTGCTCAGTTGTGTCTGACTCTTCGCGACCCCATGGACTGCAGCGCACCAGGCTCCTCCATCCATGGGATTCTCCAGGCAAGAGTACTGGAGTGGGGTGCCATTGCCTTCTCCGAAAAACTGTTCTAGGTTAGCCAATACTTTTCTTTCCATTGCTGCCAATTGATATTTTTTTTCCCCTTTCAAGTCTGATTTGAGTTTTGCTCGTAAATATTGTTTCTATTTCCACTCTCACTGGCAAACACAGCTGGTTTGGGCTGTCAGAGCTTCAAAGAACCTTCTGCAAAGATTTAAACTATATGAAAATGTTAGGCAGTTAGAATAGAAAAAAGAAGTCCAGAATGGCAGTGGCAAAAAGACAAGGAAACGAAAAGCCTATGAAAATAGAACAAAGGAAGGTCTGAGGACCAGAGTGAGAACCTCAGGTAAAAGAAACAGCCCTCCTGGCTAGCCCAGCTTACACAGGGTAGGCTCAAGGGGAGGAGGAAAAAAACATGCAAAAAAGGGGGCCAAAATTGGGCTGGAGGGCCTCTCTTCTCTTCATGTCTTTTGGGTCAACATGCTGTCATGCCTCGAGGATATATTTTCCTTTACTTTCTAAATAAAACTGAGCTGTAACACTGGTCTGTCTGAGAGCTGTAACACTGGTCTGCTGCTTCAATTTTTTGTTGTATTGAGACAGAACCAAGGAAATTACAAACTCCCCTGACATCTATGGTGCTGTGACTCAGTTTAACCTGGCTGAAACAACCTCGGCTAGGCCCCTGCAAGGAGGAGGCCAAGCACAGCAAGAGCCCAAGTCAGCGAAAGCTCTCGTGGTGGAAGCTGAACTCAAAGAAAACCTAGTGCAGGGGAAGTGACAAGAAGCCCAGCATACTGGAAACTGGGACAGCGAAAAACAAACTCAGCAGAAGGCTCATGCGGCTCAGTCTCAGATTCCAGAAGACCTCCGGTTAAGGTAGGATGTCCTCGTTCCTATGGTTGGAAGGACATATGGCTAAGGAAATCTTAATTCCTTTACAATCTCTGGTTCCTTGTTTCCTTGAACCCCCCATGAACAGGCAAGTGTCAGTCAGTGCAACTGAGGGACTCTGGCAGGGGCTACTCCTCAGTGTGTCCCAAAGGCTCCACTATCTGCTGGGCCTCAGTAGCTGTTACCCGAGCAGGTGGGGGTTCTTCTGTCCTTAATTTTCTTTGTGCCAAGGATCAGGCCAATGAAAACTGTGAGCACAGGTCAGGGATTTAGCAGATATTCTGGCAGGTTATGAAGGGGATTCCTCGGCACATTTTCCACATTGGTTTTTCCCCCGTCCTTCAGCTCCTATCTCCTGGGACTTGAGCCTGGCCAAAACCCATGGTGCCTGGCTTCAGGACCTAATGAAGCTCAGGCTTATTTCAAAAATTCAGTTAGAGACACAAGGATAGGTAAGAGGTGTATTTGTTCAGATTCAGAGAGAAGCATACTCCACAGAGTGTGGGCCATCACAGAGGAGAGTGCAGTAGGCATGGAATGTGGTGTGGCTAGTTTTTTTGAGCTGGGTGATTTCACATGCTAATGAGTGAGAGGATCATCCCAACCATTGGGGAACCACCCACTCCTTTGACAGTGCCTTGGAACTGTCCTGGCACTTCTGGGTGTGTCATTTAGCTTGCAGATTAGGGATCAAGGTTTGGTTGAATTTGATTTGTCATCTTGGACCCATCTGATTTTAATTGGTTTATGGTATGCCCTTAGGCTATGTCATTCTTTCAAAAGTTGTGCCCTGCTTCGTTCTCTCCTATTTCATGCTCTTTTCCTGACCCCCATCCGGGCCCACAATGTTTCCTCTACAATATTCTAGAGGGACAACCAAAAAAAAAAAAAAATAGCTGGCCCTTGAAAAGGAAATACTGTATAATATCCAATCCCTCTAGATATTCAGGCCTTCATCTTCCATGTTTCCTTCCATGTTTCTCTCCATGGACCCACTAGGGCAGGTGACAGTCACACAATGCCTGCTAGAAGTCCATCTGTTGGCATCCCTTCAAAGGCAATTGGGCTTCCAGGGATAATGTTGGCCACTTTGGGAGTTAGCCCTGCAGGCTGTTTGGGCCCAAACCCTTACCACCCTTCTCCTAAAGTTACAAACATACCCCTCCATCAAATCTCCCCTCCACTTTTATGGTACATCTGGTCTGTTGCCTCTTATCAATTTGTTCTTAAGCCACTACTACAACTAAGACCCTGCCCCCTTGTAGGCAACATCACTCCACCCCACTTATTAAAATACTCTTAATGCCCCTAACAGGACCAGATAACCCACTCCTTTGTCATTACTTCTGTTATTACCTAAAGTGGGTCTATGACAATGAAATGTTTACCTTTAGAGACACCCTAAACTGCTCTTATGGAGGACTAGGGGTGGAAGGTAATGGCACCGCATTCTAGTACTCTTGCCTGGAAAATCCCATGGATGGAAGAGCCTGGAAGGCGCCAGTCCATGGGGTCACTGAGAGTCGGGCACAACTGAGAGACTTCACTTTCACTTTTCACTTTCATGCATTGGAGAGGGAAATGGCAACCCACTCCAGTGTTCTTGCCTGGAGAATCCCAGGGACGGGGGAGCCTGGTGGGCTGCCGTCTATGGGGTCGCACAGAGTTGGACACGACTGAAGCGACTTAGCAGTAGCAGCAGCAGCAGAGCAGTAAGAGGATAAGGCTTATGGCTGCTTCACCAGTTTCCCAGTCTCAGGGTACAGGCTTGGATTGCTTTACATCATGCTATTCCCATCTGCAGTGAACAAACTGGCAATAAGATTACAGCCCTTTAATCATCTATTATTATACTTTACATACAATGTCACATATATTTCAAATGTACAACATCTTAAGTTTTGGCAAATGTATATTTCTATGAAATCATCACAAAATAGTGGACAAAATTGCCTCATACCCCTTGGAATCTCTTCATTCCCTTTCTCCAGCCCCATCTCTACTGAACTGCTTTAGGTCAGGACAGACCAGTTTGCCTTTCTTAGAATTTTATGTAAATGAAGCCACAGAGTGTTTTGTTTTTGCACACTTTTTTTTTTTTACATAATATAATTAGAGGTCTGGATATGCTGCTACATATGTCAATAGGTCATTCCATTTTACTGGTGAAAGTATTCCATTACATACATGGATATACCTCCTCATGTTTGTTCATTTATCTAATGGGCACTCGGGCTGTTTCTGGAGCTTGATGCTTACCATACTTAGGTCTACGTGATATCAACTTTCTCTAGCAGTCAAGTCGCTGGTTTTCATAGATCTGTCAATCCTGTTAAAATTATCATGGTGTCGAGCTAGAGATGGTGGTGGTGGCTGAGGAATAAGAAGCACTCTAGGTTATAACACTGCAGATTCCTATGATGATTATCTGAAGTTCAGCAGCTTTTCTTGAATAATGCTTCTCAATCTGTTGTAGGCCTAGAGTCCTGAAATAGTTGTTTTTAGCAATTTTTTTCCAGTTTGTCATTGCTTTTTGGGGACAGGATTTGCCAACCTATTCACTCTGTCATTCCAAAACCCCCCTGATTTTTGTCTTGCTGTAATTTTTCTGACAAGTTACATGAAGAGAAGGATAATTCCTACTTCTAAGAAAAGTTTCAGCTAATAAAAGAAATAGAATACATCCCCATGTAACTAAAATACAAAACAAAGACCAGGGCACTGTGTGAATAAGCAACCACTGTAAGTGTTCCATTTGGAAAGGATTAGGAAAAGCATCCAAAGAGGGCAAAGCATTTGAATAAACCCTGAAGGGTTGGTAGGATTTCAATAGATACTGAAAGACAGAACAGAGTCATGGCATAAGTAGTTTACTGACCTGGGAGTTGTTTAATTGCTCTCTCTTTGTAAATTTTAATTGTATTATAGTACATGATATATTTTATTATGAAAACATTTAAATAATACAGTTGGTAATGTTGTAGCATCTCTCTTTCCCTTGCCTCCCTCATCCTTCTCCCTCAGTCTGTCTCATTTCTTTCCCTACCAATATTTACAGACTTTTCCCTATGCATTAATGTACATATATATGTAACAATGGATTCCTGAAAATCTGAATGGAGTGAGTTCACCACAGTGAGATAAGGGAAAACACAAAAACTTAGACTAGGCTTAGGTCGATACAAATATCTATAGAGATCAATAACTGGGGACACTTGGTTACTATTGCCAGCAGTGGCAAAAAGTTTACTACCTGAGTAAGCATAAGCAAGCTACTTGGTAGTTTATTTATTAAGATAAGCTAGGCAATGCTAACCCCCATGAATCCCAAAGGCTTAATGCAGTAAGAGCTGGTTAATAACAAATCCAGTGTTCTTCAGTTTGTTACTAAAATGGAGCAGCTCTTCCACTCCAGCTATCCAGACTATGAAGAAGAGAGAGCAAAAGATGGCACGTGATATATCATGGGTAGGTCTGGAAGTGATGTATATCATTTCTGCCTCCATCCCACTGGAGAGAATTCAATAGCAAGTATGTTCAAGGTGGGCTGTCAAATTTGTCATTTTGTGTGCCCAAGAGAAGTTTAAAATAGTTCAGTGAATTCATATCATTTTCTCTGCCACAAGTTTCCTTATCTGTGAGGTATGTAGTCAACTAGATGATGATAACAGCCTTCACATTTCTATCCTTTTATGAGTATTACATTCAGTGAAAGAATCTGACCTCACTTTAGCATTCAGGTGGATTGATTTTATTTTAGTTTTAGTCATCTTTGTTAAGACTTTTGCCTACTTGTCACTATGTTGCGGTCATATCAAGTTAAGAGACTATCGGATACGAGGGTAATCTGGCTGCAACGGCTGTCACCTCACTGAGCACCAGGGCTGGTTTGGCTGACTAGGTGAGCATCCCCTTTTTCCCTCACCTCTCTGTGTGTGTTCCTCCTTAAGGTGCACACACGGTCAAAGAGGATGATCTTCCCCAACAGAGGACCATTTTTCAGTTGAGGATATACAAATAGCTGCCCTCTGCTGCTAGAACCTTCAAACAAACTCTCAAGGTCCATTTGTATGAGGAATGCATAGTGATCAAACTTTCAAGACTCCAGACACATCTAACTGATGTGCTGCATGTGGCATTCTGCCTTTAAAAAAAAAAAAAAAGTAAGATTATCTGAATCATTTTTTTCCTTAAAAAAATATCCCAAATTTCAAAAAGCAGTGGGAAAACGTAGAAGCAGAATTAAATCATTGGTTATCTTCCAGGAAAAAAACCCTAACATTTTGCTAGTTATCAGTTCAGTTTGCTGAACTGAGTTGGGCTTACACTGATTCCTATCTCCATGTGTTCCTTAGTAAACTTCCTTATTAACTTCTGGCTAAGTTAATTGACTCAGTTTCCAAAAAATCCTTGTGGAATGGAGTGATCACATTAGCCTTTCCTTGTCCTCAGGACAATACATACCTGTGTCCTGATGATTAGATGTTCTGGGACTAACTCTTCAATCTTACCCTTCTCAGAGAAGTCCTTTGGGCATAGCAAGGTACTATGATTCAGCCAGCAAGGCCAGTGAAGATAGTGTTATTTTTGTTTTACTTTTCTTTAACTTAGTTACATTCCATCAGGCAAAGAGCGATTACTTTAAAAAATATAAGGCATATTGCATAAGGCCCTAGGGAGAGGAGGCATTCTGAGTTTTCCACATTCTACATAATTATTAGAGGCAATGGTATTTTACTCAGTCATAAAAAGGAATGAAATATTGTCATTTGAAGCACCACGGATGTACCTAGAGATATTATGCTTAATGAAATAAGTCAGGCAAAGAAAGCCAAATACTATATGATATCATTTATATGTGGACTCTAAAAAATAACACAAGTGAATATATATGCAAAACAGAAACATACTCACAGATACAGAAAACAAATGTGTGGTCACCAAAGCAGAGAGGAAAGAAGGGAGGGACGTAGGGGTATGGGATTAACAGATACAAACCACTACATATAAAATAGATAAACAATGAGGATATACTGTATAACACAGGGAGTTGTACCTATTATCTTGCAATAACCTAAAATGGAACATAATCTGAAAAAATACTGAATCACTATGCTGTACACGATATGCTGAAACTGATATAGCATTGTAAATCAAACATGTGGTGGTGGTGGTGGTTTAGTTGCTAAGTCATTGTCCGATTCTTGTGACCCCCATGGACTATAGCCCACCAGGCTCCTCTTGGGATTTCCCAAGCAAGAATACTGGAGTGGGTTGCTATGCCTTCCTCCAGGGTATCTTCCCAAACCAGGAATCAAAACCATGTCTCCTGAATTGCAGGCAGATTCTTTATTGCTAAGACAACACTTCTATTAAAAAAGAGAAATCTTAGGATAGCAGCCCTTCCTCAGATCATCCCAGGGTAACCTGAGGGTCATTCTCAAAGTGTTATCTATTTGCTGCTGCTGCTAAGTCGCTTCAGTCATGTCCAACTCTGTATGACCCCATAGACAGCAGCCCACCAGGCTCCCCCATCCCTGGGATTCTCCAGGCAAGAACATTGGAGTGGGTTGCCATTTCCCTCTCCAATGCATAAGAGTGAAAAGTGAAAGGGAAGTCACTCAGTTGTGTCTGACCCTCAGCAACCCCATGGACTGCAGCCTTCCAGGCTCCTCCATCCATGGGATTTTCCAGGCAAGAGTACTGGAGTGGGGTGCCATGGCGATTAATCAAAAGTGTTTATTATGAAGACACAATGATTCTTAGCATTTAGTAGATCTGGAGTTAGAGATGGGAAGTGGCTGCAATGCTCTGGACAATCTCACACAGTGAAGAACTGTCCTGCTTAGCCACCAGGCAAACACTGGTGAATACTGCCATGGAAAAGCTATAACTTTCAGATATCCATAAGGCAGATGCTAAGACTTCATTAACAGCTTTCCTAGGAATTAGCATGTCCTATTTAGAACTAGCTCTTTTGAGGAATACTAATTGTCAGAAATGCAATGCCATGTGTGTATACTTCTTTCTCCATCATGGAGGAAGGAAGGAGGCAAATTTCTGGGAACTGTAAATCACAATAACATAAATAAGAAGAGCCATAAATACATGCACACATTCCGTGAATGGTTTTCTTTCTTTTGTGTGTGTCAGTGTGATAGCAGAAATAATTATACTCTAGTGCTTGCCAAGTTTCTTAACACAGTAACAGTTGCAAGTCATTCTCTTAAATTAATAGAATTTTGAGAGCAAATATTACTAAATATCATGAAAATGCTTCTCATTATTCTGCATATTTTCTCTCTGTATCTGTGTGTCTCAACAGGGCCCTTACAGTTTCAGCAGGGGCAGGAGTTCAGCATTTCAACACATGTGCTTTATAAATGTTGGAAAAATCACAAATTTATTTGCCAGCTAAACTATGTAATCAGATCATGATTTATTCTCCTAGAGCATGGCTATTAGGTGCTTTTTTCCTTTCCTTTTTCAAAAGGGGCAAAAAGTGCCGTAACTCCAAGAAGAGTTTTGCCAATATGTACAGCTTGCTTAAGGTAGAAATATCAGTCTTCCTTGGATTAAGTTAATGGTATTAGGTGTGTTGTGCAGAAATGGTCATTAAGAGTGTTATTAAAAAATCTATTTATTCCCTTTCCCATTATAGGCTTTGCAAATGCAGACCTGCTTGCAATTTCCAGAAAACTAGCTACTTATTTTCTAGCCAGTATACCATTCAGAGAATTACACTAGCCTTGCTTCTTACAACAAACACAAACTGATTGTCTCAGTCAGTCCCTTTATCACTAAATCTCAGCTAACTTCAGTTTGGCTCTGATATTTATTAGGTTTGAAGGGGAGGGTTAGGGATGGGCTCCTTTCTATCCCTACGAACACATGCTAACTCTACTGTAGGAGGAAGAGACAATTTAGAATCTTCACAGAATTTTAGCAAAAAGGGAAAAATCATGCAGTGAAATAGAAATTAATCTATGTTGAAATCTTTGCACATTCTCAGCATGATTATATTGATAAGTATTATATTGATAAATACAGAATAATCTCAGTGGTAACTCAGGGTACAAAGTATCACTGAAACAAAACCATAAGTTTAGCCTATGGATGCAGAATCAGTTCCTAGACCACTGACTTTTCACCAAAGACAAATCTGATACCTAATTCTGGCAAAGAATAAGCATCTATATACCAAGCTTGCTTTTATTTACCAAGGATAAATAATTTGATTTGATTCAAAGATAGCCTTAAGAGATTCCATTTTCTGTCACAGGAAGTAGCAATTTCGAAGTTATCTATGATGTACATACAGAATGCCATGCATCCACTCTCAGAGACAGTGGCCAAGCACAAGGAGAGAAAACATTAGTATTATTTTAATACCTTAAATATGCTTATTGTTTTCTCTGCAGTATGACGCTATTTTGGAAACTCAGAATGTCTTTGAATCAAGGGTTTCAACGCTAAAAGGAAACTCAGAGACCAACTGAACAGTTTCCTTTGCTTTATATTATAGTTAATGGAAGTTGAGGTATAGTGAGGTAAGGAACTATGCTCAAGACCATCCAAAGTAATAAAGACCTCCATCACAACTGCCTCGTTTACAAAATACCTTTCTATTTTTTTCTGGAGAAAAATAAAAGTATATCTAAAAAGGAGCAGTTGTAATGTTTATCGCTACTAGGAAGTTCTCATTACTGGGTTTTAGTATAGGCCTTTAAGATAGTGTAGAGGATGAATTTCACTTATCTTATGCTTACTGTATGTGTTACAACTGAGGCAACTTTGCTAGATAGTCTTATATGAGAAACCAATGTTTTCGTATTTTGATCAGACTCTAAGATCTTTTTTCATATTAGAGGTATATATATTCTAAAGCATCATGCATAAGATTTAAGATACAAGTCAAAATAAGGTCTTCCTAATCATCTCTCCCTTTATATTTTTCTCCATTCACCACATATTATTAAAAAAATGATGATACAAATTATATAATATTGAATCAGAGTGAAATTGTTTTGCTCTAATCTGATCAGGTATCTCATCTAAGCATCTATAATCTATTGATTAGATCACAAGCTTAAATACACAAAGTTCAAAGAATTATAACAAATATGCCTTCTCAAGCAGTAAATTCTACTTAGAGGTGAAAAGAGATCACATTCATTGAGACAGTGACTGGCAGCATAAATAAGTCTATTGCAGGAAAGTGTATATTTTAAGGGTGCCGTTAAAACTCTTCATTGAGAAGATAGCTGTTGCCTTGAGAAGAATTCAGAGATAGGAACTCTTTCCACTAGCAGCCCAATGGAATGTCATGACTTTTTTGACCTCAGCCATCAATATTATGGCTTCTAGCCATCCCCTCTGTTCTGGTCTGAGTGCACAGGTGGCAAAATGACAAATAAAACAGTTGGGGCACAGGTTAAAATGTCAGTGGCAGAATTTGAGCCACTATAACCTAGGGAGTTGAGTAATTGTAACAGTACCACAGCATCTGTGAATTCAGACAGTGCTATTCCAGAAAGTGAGCATTCCACTTACCTTCCCAGAATGAGTTAGCTCTGACTTTCCTTCATAGATATCTCACTTGTAATAGAGCCTCAGGTTTATCCACTTAATTCTGTAATAAAGACAGACAGAATCTGGGAGTCACATTTTCTGCGATCAGCTTGCCTAGAAAAAGCTGGATAATCAATACTACTTTGGACCACAGCCATTTTCTCAATTTACTCTAAAGCAGTGAACCTGTGATCTCAATAATTTGTTTCATTTTTTAACCTACCTTTAAATAAATAATATCTCTGAGTAACTAAAATGTCTTACAGATTAATAATTAGTTGAACACAGTTCTAGCACTACTGAGATTCCTATTAAAATTTGTCATTAAATTGGGTCTTACCATTGAATATCTTGGAAGTATTGCCACTGTCATACTATTTGTAAAGATAATTTTATCTTCAGAGGTTCATTTTACCAGTCCATAAAAGGACACTTGACTTAGTACTACAACTTAAAAAGAAATAATAATTGGTGCAGTCTTTAAAACACAGGAGTACATGTGTCCCATTTGCTTTGGGTTGTATCCAAGCATATTGCCACAGATCGGGGCAGGGGATGGGGGAGATACTCCTAGAGAATGATGATTTTGATGCTGTTCATTTGGGTTGCTTCTCACTGAAATGTTTTGAAATCTAAAACTCTACTTTGCCATTTTCATGAGTTATTTAAAGCATTCCTTCTGCATACTTGAGAATGATGAGGATTTAAGGGTGCCAAGAACTAGCTTAAGCTGACTGTGAGTGAAATCTTGTTTTGGAGTCCTCCTATCTCCCTACAAATGTCACACTCTCTTGAGGAATGGTAAGAAATCCTGTGGACTTTAGAGATATTTCACATCACCTTTTTATTTTCTTAAATATCCAGTTTGATTTCATTTTCTTCTCATTTTGGAAAATAATATTTAAATAAAACTTCTTGCTTTTATATTCTTTGGAATCAATGAAAAATGTTCTCTATTTCTCTCTCTCGTTCTCTCTCTTCACTCCATCTTTTTGGGACTTGCTGTGACAATTCAGAAAAAAAGTAAGAGCACTAGCCAATAACCTGAGAGTCTGGAGTTCATAATACACATCAGAAAATATTTCTAGCTATGTGTATTTCTTCATCAAAATCTCTCTATCTGCACTGCCCATCTGATGGTCACTCCTAATGGCATCCCTTTACTTGTGTTCTTAAGAGTTGTTTTCAGATGGATTTCTTTCTATTTACACATTATCCGCCGTGGTCTACTTTCTTTGTCTAGCTAACAGCAGCTGTTTACCTATTTGCAAGGAATATTTTTCTACGGTATGTTATTGAAGCCCCTTGCTGGGGTAGGAAAAGACTCCAACAGCTTTAGTCCTGACTATCTGGTACTGTCTCTTCTTTTGGAATATATCACTGCATATGCATTTTAATTAAACCCAAACTGCATTCACAGAGGGGTTTATGTGTCACCAATTATTGTGAATGAGGCTTTTTCCTCTCCTTTTTGAATATTTAATCATCTGTCTTTCAACATGTGTGGAAAATGCAGTATAATTATTATAAATAATATCTTTTCCTAAGCATGAATTTGGGATTCGGTCAGTTTTTGTTTTTTTTTTTTCTCTTCTAGCAGCTCAAAAAAAACAAAACACACACACTTCAATTGTCTTACTGTGGGTGTTTTCTAAAATACAGTCACAAAAGAGATTCTGAAAATGACAATGTTCTGTTTGATATTTATTCTCTCACACTGACTTCCATATCAAAATGACTAAGTTGGGAAGACAAAAGATGCTTTCCCAACTGCTGGCAACACAAAGCTCCTTTGTATTCTGACTCTTCTCTTTCTCGTACATCAACATCAATAAGTATTTTGTGGGAGAGACTGAAATGTCAGTCTTTCGGAGGAGCAATCAAGTCCAGTTTATTCTTTGCTCTGTAATTAAAGCCTGTTTTTGTGAGGAAAGTAAACCAATACCCAGCAGCCCAAGATAAACTGCCTGCTATTTTTAATCTTCAGTAACCCTTTCAATAGTATGCATCCTTTGAGACTGGCTACAGTTCTACATTCTTGAGGCAACAGAAGAAAGATTCACAGAAGACAATAGTGGGTAATAGTTTTACGGTATTAAAGTGGGATGTCTTCTTTTAAATGCTTGTGTCTAAACAAATCGTGCTACAAAGGAGGAGGATGGAAGTGAAGGATTTGATGCACATGCTTCATCCACCCTACATGTGGATGTGGTCCTTCCTTCCGTTTCCCTGAGGAAGTGCCAAACCAACTCCAATGTCTGACTTCGTTACAGACTTGAGGATATTAAAAAGAAAAGAAAAAAAAAGTTATGAGAGATAAAGAGGAGAGTTTAAAACTGGTTATTAGACATTACTTCTCCTCAAATTCTACTGTAGGGGGTCCCCTAGAGTCGGCTTCCTCCTTAGCTCTCAAATGACAGCCACTCTACTCCTAGGACACCCTCATCCTCAGAAATAAGGACAGAGAGTTCTGCTCAGCTATCTCCTTCCTGAATTCTAGGCTCTGCTTGTTATGTTTGCTTGCTAGCTTCTTTCTTTAGAAAAGAGAAAAATGTTAACACCATGATAATCTCTTCAGTTTAGAAAAGCAACTCTTTCAGTTTTTAATACCAGTTAGGGATTCATCCATTCAATTCACCTCTTGTATTATTTGGTATTTATATAATTAAAAGGTACCTTAAAAGGATTGCCTAAACCAAAATGCAGCCTCCCCCCAAAGATATGTAGAACCAATCCTATGAAAATTGTAAGTAGTGATATTTTGAACAGGTAAGTCTTTTCTCCTTAGCTCCTGAGTCATAAAAGGGCCATCTCATTATGAACTGCTCTGCCCTGGTTATGGAAAATGTATAATACATAGCATTTGTAAAGGATTCTCAGGGAAAACACCACCTTCACTCCTGAGACTTTAATACATCAACCCTCCATTTCATTACTGTCTAGAAGAATACAGTGCAAGTCACAAATGTGACCCACATATGGTATTTAATTTTTTTTTTCTCCTGGGCACTATAAAAAAAGTAAAAAAGAAAGAGGTGAAATTAATCTTAGTAATATATTTCATTCAACCTAATATATCCCCAATATTGTCATTTAACACCTGCTCAATATTAAAACATCATTAATATTATTTCTCTCTTTTTTTCATAAGGAGGCTCTGAAATTCAGTGTGCATTGTACATTTAGAGCACATTTCATTTCAGATTAACTACATTTCAAATGCTCAATACCATACAAAACTAGAGGTTACTGTACAGGACAGCACAGCTCTATACCTTCACTCTCAGGTGAGTCCTTTATAGAGACCGAGAGACTGAATGCAGAGGTGGACAATTGCCAGGTCACCTATGACATAAATTCTGATCCAAATAAGAAGTCCAGGAAGTCAACCCACAATGTCTCCAGCAGTTGGTCCAGAATAGTAAAAACTTGGTCGCGGACTTTCAACTTTGCTGTCCCTCCTCTACCCCTCATCCTTCTATCTTAAGATCAACCAAAGAAAGTCAAACATGCTCCCCAAACAATCCCATGAGATACTCATGTTAGCTGCCTCCAGTTTTGCATACCAACAAACTCAAATCAGAGCATAACTGAAGCCGTCTCTTTATTCACTTGAAATCTTTCCCACCCTCTTACCTGCCTTTGAGTCACTGTCAAACACAAACAGTGGCAGCTAATTGCTTCGGCGAGTTCTAAATTAACAGCCTCTGCATGTGATTATTTGGGTGGTCTTAGGTTATTTCTCCGGAGAAGGCAATGGCACCCCACTCCAATACTCTTGCCTGGAAAATCCCATGGATGGAGGAGCCTGGTGGGCTACAGTCCATGGGGTCATGAAGAGTCGGACACAACTGAGCGACTTCACTTTCCCTTTTCACTTTCATGTATTGGAGAAGGAAATGGCAACCCACTCCAGTGTTCTTGCCTGGAGAATCCCAGGGATGGGGGAGCCTGATGGGCTGCCGTCTATGGGGTCGCACAGAGTCGGATGCGACTAAAGTGACTTAGCAGCAGCAGCAGGTTATTTCTCAAGACTTGAGCTTCACTTTTGATTGTGTAGAAATTTTCCCTTTCATTTGAAAATCCAAATATGTGAAATCAATGAGGAAGGGGAGGAAGGTGTGCAGGAAGGATGCTTTGGACCCAAAGCTACATGAAGGTGAGTAGCTACATTTTGCTGAAGACACACACACTGTGGTTTGTTGTTGTGGAAGATATTACTTTGAGGTAGTGGCGGACAAATGCTCACCATGATTGAAGCATAATGTTGGTAGGCAGCTGAGAAAAGGGTCCTTGCTCATCTTTTCTTAAAAGACATGCACTTGCAAATTTTGAGAGGAACACAATCCTAATATTCCTAAATTTTCCACAATCCATTTTCCACTCTGTAGCCTGTGCCTGTAGAGACACATTTTAAAAGCTCTCCAATAATACTGGCTGGAAGTTGAGTTTCTTAGGAGCAGGCAAGATGTCTGCCCAAAACGTGGGATTAATGCTTCATTTTTGGCTGAAGCTAAAGTAGGGAGAAAACCCAAAAGGAGAACAGATCACTTCTGTGGCCATGCAAACAGTGCAGTAACATATAAAACAGTACTAAGACAATCTAGAAAATGTTTTCAAGCCCAGCAATATAAATGCTATTTTTAAGACTTGAATTAAAAGAAAATTTAATCAAGGGAAACATATAATGCATTTTTTTTCCAGAGTTGAGTAAAAATTGGATCTATCTCTTGTTAAAGAAATTTAAGGATTTTTTTCTCCCAAGCGGTGACTCTCTGCTTAGAATTCTGACCCATTAAAATGGGTTTAAGGTGGCCAAAGTGAAAATCTTTGAGTTTTGAAGTTGCCTTTAAATAGAAATTATTTTAGGAAAAATAATCAAATGAAATCCATCTGAGGGAATCATGAGACTCTCTAGAAAATGAATATCTAATATTTACAAAGCCAGTATGATCTGAGAGTCCAGGGCCCCCTATTACTATATTCACCATGTTACAGCCACACCTTGATGCAAGGAACCTTGTGGACTTGAAAGGGCCCGCAGAGTTAATCACTTCCCACTCCTGCAGTAACTAATTCTCCGGCAGTCTTCTGCTCAATCTGCTTCAAAATGTTATATGAAATGCACTATTTTTATATGAAATGCACTATTTCTCAGATTCTGTCTAAAGAAAAAATCTTCCTCTCACGATAGGTCTGCTTTGTGATAGTATTACATTGCAAAAATGTAGCATTCCTGCCCTCAAAAAGATTTACAATGCAAATATCATCTAAAAAGGGAAAATTACATCACCTCACTATGAAGATGAGCTTCAGTTCATCTATCACTAATTGAGAAACTTAGTCAAATATTAATATAAATGTCATATCTCTGTCAGACAGGACCCGGAGAAGCGGTTTTGATTTGGTCATAACTTACATCGTCTGTGAGCCTTGATGTCAGCTATCTTGCCTGTGCAGCAAGGGTCTTATCTAGGATGTGAATTTCATTGGAAAGCTGGCTGTCTTGAAAAGGAAAGAAGAGATGAGAAAGAAAAACTAGACTCAGAAGACCAACAGCATTTTCATTTGTGAACAGTTCAGATTAACTCATAAACAACAGAAACATTTCGATGACCCTCTGTCTGCTGTCTGCATCCCTCATCTTTTGGCAGAAACTGGCCCAGCCAGGGTGATCCCTCTCCACAGTGGTACAGAGACTAAAGCTGTTGCTGGCACATGGTCCTTGTCACAGTGTAGCTGCAAGACACTGTAAGACATTAGGGAACCAGTGAAGACATTCAGTAATGACAATTCCCTCCTTTTTCTGTTTTAGACCTTTGGTATCTACTGATATTTACTGAAATAGAAAATGTCACAAGGTGATACGAGAGTAAGAGAAATCCCTCCCTACTGCCAAATGCACACACAACAGTCTTCTGAACCTATGCCCTCTGCTAAAAGCACATCATATGTGATTTGAAAGCTTCCAGAGATTAAGTCTCGGAGAAGGCAATGGCAACCCACTCCAGTACTCTTGCCTGGAAAATCCCATGGATTGAGAAGCCTGGTAGGCTGCAGTCTATGGGGTCACTAAGAGTCGGGCACGACTGAGCAACTTCACTTTCACTTTTCACTTTCATGCATTGGAGAAGGAAATGGCAACCCACTCCAGTGTTCTTGCCTGGAGAATCCCAGAGACGGGGGAGCCTGGTGGGCTACCGTGTATGGGGTCATACAGAGTTAGATACAACTGAAGCAACTTAGCAGCAGCAGCAGCAGAGAGTAAGTCTACTAAGGTATCTATTTTGTGTCCTAATTATGTGACCCACAGTCATCACTGCTAAACCTGTTTGGTGTTTGTTATTAGTAGTGTGTCACTTTAGGCTTCAGGAATTTGGCTTCATCCTTCTCATGTTAAGGGCCTCTTGTAACATAGGTCTTCCTTCCCAGATTACACCTGGCTAAGCATATTTATGTATTGTTCATATGTTGTTAGCATTTTATGCTAAGTCACTTTTATGTATTGACTCAACCCTACAGGAAATATTTGTAGTAAGAAATAGAACTATTCAATCATACAGATGAGGAAACTGAAGTACAGAGTGGTTAAGTAACTAGGACTAGATTTCTCAGCCAGAAAGTGGCCAAGCAAGTTTCGAACCCAATACTTTAGCCCCAGTCTCGCAGCTCTTAACCACCTACTCTTAACCATACTACTGCTTTCTGAGGACCAAGTCTATGTTTTTCTTCTCTCTGCTCCCAGGTCCTAGTACAGGCCTGAAACAAATGCACAGTGCAGCAGAATCTCTATGTAATACTCTCACACTGAGGTGTAGATGCTCAGCTAACATGATCCTTGGAGCTTATTAAGTGCTGCGTCCTCTACCAGGCTGACCTTGCCATCATCACTATTGCTCAATCTGGACTGTTCTTTCTTGTCTGGGATTATTGATAAAGTCAAGCTGATAACAGCACTGTGATCGCAACTCTGCCTTCCAATCTGCTCCTTCCTCTAACTCTAGTTTACCTCTTCCAGTCCCTCTTTCTATTTCTAAATGCAATGTGAAACCTCCATGTATAAACAATGGGGAAAAAAATGAGCAGATACCAATTTGTTAGTTATATAGCAAAGGGGACTTATTTATAAAAGTCTAATTTTAGAAAAGTCTTGTGTAGGTCACTGTAACTTTTGCTCAACCATATCTTCAGGAATAGCACTGGTTAAAGATGTTGATATGATTATACCACAACGCTATCCCTGAACCAAATCATCATTAGTGGAACAAGTCAGTTCCTTTTGCTTCAAAACATTTTCACCTCATCTATGCAGCTATCAAATGTTTCCAATCCTTCTCAGCATACATGTTTTGGAAACCAACCAAAGCAGGAGAAAGGGGTATGTGCCTTCTATGTGTTTCTGCAATATGAGTGTTAATAGTTTCAACACTGGGAAGGTAAGGACCTTGTCCTGGAGTGAATATTCAAACTGCCTAGAGGCCAAGCACTTTCCTAGAGGTCAAACATTTTCTCCAAATTAGGAGACTATTATGGAACAGAGAGAAGGATATTCCTGAGCCTTGAACTTCATCACTGGCTCCATCCACTGGTGCTGAGGATACAATGCTAAATAAGACAAGTTCTAGGCTTCAAGGAGCTCATAATCCATCAGAGGAGACAAACTGTTTCTCAGTGTTACCTATTACAATAGTCATTTACATAACATATCACGTGAAGAAACACATGCAGGAGTGGCTACATATCAAGAAGTTTCAGAGTCCAGCACAAAATGAAAATGCAGGGCCCTTAGTCACAGCAATCAGGCAAGAAAAAGAAACAAAAGGAATTCAAATTGGAATGGAAGAAGCAAAACTGACACTATTTGCAGATGACATGATTCTATACAGAAAATCCCAAAGACACTACCCAAAAAATATTAGAACTCATTAATGAATTCAATAAAGTTGTGGGATAAAAACATTAATACACATAAATCTGTTGCATTTCCTATACTAACAATGAACTAGAAGAAAGAGAAATTAAGAGTGTAATCCCATTTACAATTAAATAAAGAACAACAAACTACCTAAGAATAAATCTAACCAAGGAGGTAAAAGACCTATATTAGAAAATCTCTAAGACACTGATGAAAAAAAAAAAAAAAGACACCAAACACAAAGATATGCAATGCTCACGGACTGGAAAAATTAATATTATTAAAATGTCCATACTAACTGAGAATATCTAAAAATTCAATGGAATTCCTATTAAAATACCAACAGAATTTTTCATAGAACTGGAGTAAATAGTTCTAAAATTTGTACAGAAGCAAAAAGGCCAAATACCCCAAAGAATCTTGAGAAAGAAGAACAAAACAGGAGATATTGGTACTTATTGTTGCCAGTCTATTTAAGGGATGAAAAACTAGTCCCAGAGAATAGCAAAGAGAGATAAGAAAGCCTTTCTAAGTGATCAATGTAAAGAAATAGAGGAAAATAATAGAATGGGAAAGATGAGAGATCTCTTCAAGAAAATTAGAGATACAAAGGGACTATTTCATACAAAGATGGGCACAATAAAGGACAGAAATGGTATGGACATTTCAGAAGCAGAAGATATTAAAAACAGGTGGCAAGAATACACAGAAGAACTATACAAAAAAGATCTTAATGATCCAGATAATCACAATGCTGTGATCATTCACCTAGAGCCAGACATCCTCGAATGCAAAGTCAAGTGGGCCTTAGGAAGCATCACTACAAACAAAGCTAGTGGAGGTGATGGAATTCCAGTTGAGCTATTTCAAATCCTAAAAGATGATGCTGTGAAAGCACTGCACTCAATATGCCAGAAAATTTGGAAAACTCTGCAGTGGCCACAGGACTGGAAAAGGTCAGTTTTCATTCCAATCCCAAAGACAGGTAATACCAAAGAATGTTCAGACTACCACACAATTGTACTCATCTCACACACTAGCAAAGTAATGCTCAAAATCCCTCAAGCTAGGCTTCAACAGTACATGAACTGAGAACTTCCAGATGTTAAAGCTGGATTTAGAAAAGGCAGAGGAACCAGGGATTAAATTGCCAACATCCAATGGATCATCAAAAAAGCAAGAGAGTTTCAGAAAAACATCTACTTCTGCTTTATTGACTATACCAAAGCCTTTGACTTTGTGGATCACAATAAACTGTGGAAAATTCTTAAAGAGATGGGAATACCAGACCACCTTACCTGACCCCTGAGAAACCTGTATGCAGCTCATAAAACAACAGCCAGAACTAGACCTGGAACGAACTCGTTCCAAATTGGGAAAGGAGTATGTCAAAGCCATATATTGTCACCTTACCCTGCTTATTTAACTTAAATGTAGAGTACATCACAAACTGTACTCTTGTGAAATGCCGGCCTGGATGAATCACAAGCTGGAATCAAGATTGACAGGAGAAATATAAATAACCTCAGCTATGCAGATGACACCACCATTACGACAGAAAGCGAAGAGGAACTAAAGAGCCTCTTGATAAAAGTGAAAGAGGAGAGAGAAAAAGTTGGCTTAAAACTTAACATTCAGAAAACTAAGATCATGGCATCTGGTCCCATCCCTTCATGGCAAATAGATGGGGAAACAATAGAAACAGTGACAGACTTTATTTTCTTGGGCTCCAAAATCACTGCAGATGGTGACTGAAGCCATGAAATTAAAAGACACTTGCTCCTTGGAAGAAAAGCTATGACCAACCCAGACAGCATATTAAAAAGCAGAGACATTACCAACAAAGGTCTGTCCAGTCAAAGCTATGGTTTTTCTAGTAGTCATATATGGATGTGAGAGTTGGACTATAAAGAAAGCTGAGTGCTGAAGAATTGATGCTTTTGAAATGCAGTGTTGGAGAAGACTCTTACAGGTCCCTTGGACTGAAAAGAGATCCTACCAGTCAATCCTAAAGGAAATCAGTCCTTAGTTTTCATTGGAAGGACTGATGTTGAAGCTGAAACTCCAATATTTTGGCCACTTGATGGCAAGAACTGACTAACTGGAGAAGACCCCGATGCTGCGAAAGATTGAGGACAAGAGAAGAGGCTGACAGAGGATGAGATGATTGGATGGTATCACCGACTCAATGGACATGAGTTTGAGCAAGCTCTGGGAATTGATGACAGACAGGGAAGCCTGGCGTGCTGCAGTTCATGGGGTCACAAGAGTTGGATACAACCAAGCAACTGAACTGAACTGAAACTGAGGCCAGAGTAGAGCTTTGGACTTAGGGATGCCAGGAATATACCTGTAAAGGAAAATTAATGCCAGCATGTCTGGGCTCAGTTTAATGAACACAGGGAAGAATAGGGCAAATCATAATGTAACTGTAGTTTTATCACTTACTACCTGTGAGCTCTGAACATGTGACAAAATCCCTGAGCTTCAGTTTTTTCACCTGAAGATCAGATTTCTAACCTTGGCTCAGCCATTACTTAGTTTTGAGACCTTAAACAAGTCACTTTCTCTCTCTGAATCTCAGCATGTCCACGTATAAATGAAAACCCAGAGCTAGATGAGGGCTTTCAAACTGAGATTTGAGGAGGTGCCTCGGGAGATGTGGGGAAGGTGGATGAGGATGAAGGAACAGGCCAGCACACTTCAGCCATCAAACATATTAGAGCAGCATTATTTCCTTCAGTGTTATATATTGTGTATCTGTACATAAGCATTTGTTTTATATAGGTATATATGTGCATATTTACACATACATAAACATACATTTTATATGTATTGTGTATATCATATGCTATATGTTATATGTTAACAGTATGCTTTTATGTATATATGTTACATCACTTAATAAATATATACTGTATATTATGGTATAGTAAAATATATTATAACATTTGCTATATATGTATTATTTATTCAACAAAGCATCTCAGTTTAATAGTATCTCACTGCCTGGTTAGTATGAAATTAAAAGTCAAAGATATATGTAATGTTTCTAAAAAAGTATCAGGCACAGAGTAAGCACTGCTCAGTCTTAGCTCTTACTCTTTTATAAGTCAGACTCTAAGCCCAAGAAGTCAGGAATATATGAGTCTTTTGTCCACTACTGTATTTCTAGCACCTTGACAAGTGTTAGCACTTAGGGAATGCTTACATCTATTTGCTCAATATATGAACAGACAGGGTCTACAACACACTAACTTCTAGGCTAATGTTTTTGATACAAAGGTAAACAAAAAACACAGATCCAACCCTTGGCTGTTACACATAGAAACACACAGTTAAAAAGAGCACTTGAATCTGTGCTTAATGCTTTACCAGGATTAGAGATAAGAATTGGTTTGAATCTCTGTTACCAGTTGGAAACCTCCAAGTGCAAATAGTCCCAGATGCCTGTCAAAGTTGTATATTTTTCTGATATGTGAGAAGATAGACAGGGAGATGGAGGAGGGAATACTTCTCATCAAGTAGCAGGGAGCAATCTGGCTAAGACTTTGGACAACTAGAAACTAGGAATGGTTGTCTTAGAAAAATTACTTTTCCCTAATAGGCTATATTATCTATATTCCTGCTGTGTCACCCTGAGAAATGAAGAAGGGAGGCGATGGACGCTGTCCTGAAGGAATTTCCCATTCATTGGAAAAGACAGCCTCAAGATACATTCATAAAGTAATACCAGGACTTCTCCACCCACTACTGCCATAAGCAAAGATATTCCAAAGGCACAATGTGAATGGATAGGATGTGCTCTGGGAAGGTTTAAAAAATGGATGGATTTATAGCAGAGAAAAGAGAAGAGGTGACTGAAAATCTGGCATGGGTTAAATGATTAAGTGAAGAGCCTTGCTCCTGGGGCCAAGGTCATTCACAGGTGCTCGTGTGAGACAGATGGGTTAGCAGAGATCAGCACCTTGGCAGTGATGAATGAGTTAGCAGACACACCCATGGACACTTCCTATTACTCAGATAGCTGAGTATTTTCACAGCAATAGCATTTCTTTGAATCCAAAGGCCTGATCAGACTGCTATAGTCATTTGTTAATATTTATGTTGCAAAAGTTATTTAATCCTACAAGGACAAGGAAAAGTAAAACCAGGATCCCCAGGGCAATCATAATTCACCCACGTGGTTCACACACGTTCATTTGGTTCCTAAGTGGATTGCTTAGTTTATGGCAAGTACAGTATGTAGGAGTTTTCTTAGAATTAGTCTAAATTGTCCTTAATTGAAATATGTCATGCAATAGTCTTTTTCTCCAAATGAGTATTTTACTCAGTGGCACACAGCCTGTGGTCATTAAGACCAAAAATAGAAGAACATGAAACAATTAACATTTTTCATTCCTACTGTTTTTTGGTTTTTGGTTTTATTTTCCCTGTGCCTACATTTGTGGGAAGGGGAATGCTTTAGTTTCTAACAATCATTTGAGCAATGCTATCGTTCTAACAATTTGAAATTTTTATCTTCTTTAAACCATGTAATTGTGTACTAAACAAGGTAGGACAAAATGCCTTTTCACTTATATTTTTCCAAATGCAGAGACTGTGATAAAAATGAGATAGTAGAGATTTATGTCTGCTGGGTTGACAGCATTTTATATTTACTTGGACTATGAGATTGAAATCAAATCAGAGTCTCCCTATCCAGGACTGTGTTATTTGTTATCTAAATAACTATATGTGAGCAAATCAGATGTGGATAAGATGTTTCCATTATCACTGTGTGTGTTAGCTCTGATTCATGAAGTTCTAGCTTCATCTATACTAGCTTTATCAAAAGTGCTCTTTTTGGTTTTCTGTACTTGCTATGGTTGGATAGGAGAGTTTGTTCTCATTAACTTCTCAACCAGTAATAACAAAGGGAAAATATAATGGAAGGAACCAAGGAAATACATTTTGTGTATGAGTTTGGTTAATAGACAAACCTGCTGCTTGATAAGGAATTAAGGGTGAAATTGTGCCGAGAATTTGTTGAAACAGCAGGAGTTTGTTTTGTTCACACTATACATGCCTCAAATTCGAAAATGCCAGATTGGAGACTATTTATATTCCTATTTCTCTATCTGGGGCCTTTTGTCCACATATTACTAACAATCTTACCTTAAGTTTGCAAGTAGGAAAAAATACGACGTAAGCTTATTTTTGTCATATAACTTCATAAACTCTATTTGACCTTAACTTTGTAAGCAAAAATATGCTTATCTATGAATAGTTATGCTATCAGTCAAGGGTTTTGTTTGCAAACCTATAGCTGGTTTCAAATGTTTTAAACAAAGAAGTGAATTTTTTGAAAGAATACAATAAATACATCAAACAATATTTTAACAGAAATTGTCTGTCAAGAAATGCCTTTCACAGCTGCAGAGCCCCACTGCTGCTGGCCATTCTCACAGCTATCAGGAATAATTTCTTTCGGTATTTTCATTAAAGAATTCAAAGTCCTAGGCAGGAAGGTCCAGCTGATGGAGACCAGGTCTTCCGGCTGCTTGTTCCCTGCTATGAAGCCATGGAGAGAAGAAGCAGCTTTCCTGTTCAGGCTCTATGATGGAAGGAAAGATGCTCTCTCCTTCAACATTGTATCAGTGGGGTGTTAGCTCCAAATGGGAGAAGGAATCATATACTAGAGTTCCCCCCACATTCTGCTAATGGCAAAGGTTTGCTACTTCCTTTTTATTACTGATTTATTTAAAACAAAAGATTATAAACATGCTGATACTTTTTTAAAAAAGTATAACTGAACAATTCTGCACTCTTGGTATTTGTTCTACTTTATGGATCCTTTTGAGACCCATTTTGTATTTAATGGAAATATAAAATTAGAGGGAGCTTTCATTTTTAACCAACGTAGTATCACACATTTCTAGAAGTGCTTTAACTGCTAACTCTCCTTTTTAATTATTAGCTTCATGAAAAGCATGTTTATCTCAAAATTACTACTGTACCCGGATCACCCGAGGAATCTAGTGTGGATGGCTCCCAAAACCACTGTCATTCCCCTTGTCCCTGGAACATTCCAATATAGAGATTGGAAATTCATGTACTTCCCCAGTCTTTTTTTTTTTTTTTGCAGAGGAGAGTTTGTATTCTACTTCCCGGTCATGACATGTATGTAAAATTCAATTAGGGAAGCTTCTAGAAAAGTTATTGTTTACTGAAATTAAATTATACATGCGGCCTAAGCAATGCCCTCACTTCCTCTACTTTCCACCCCGAGGATGGTTGGTGATACCTATAGCTGAAGTGAAAAGGCCAATGAACTGAGAGATGTTAGTACTGACATCTCAAGTCTGACACTGTTGGGCCTGCAACAGTCTACATTAAACCCCTTCCATCTTTGGGGACAATGTAAGTCAAGTTTGCAGTGACTGGCAGCTGAGAGCATTCCTAAGTGGCATGATGATTTCAACAACTGACATCCATTTATAACTGGACATTTCAAATAACCTACTCTACCATTTACTGAGTGTTGATTTCAGGCTAGCAGCAAAAGTGAGGTACAATCCAGATTCTCAAGGAGAAAAATAGTATATATAAGAAGATACACAACTAACATTATGTGGTAAATGGTAAAGTCGAGTCACATTCCCTGAGCTATTAGAAAACAGGTGAGTTTGGTATAGACTATAAGGACTACCTCCAATAAAATGGAATAGTCTGGTAAAAGAGCAAATTGTGGCATATTTAACAAATTAGCAGGAACATTTAGTTTATAACAATGAATATTACTATAGTAAATCATTATTTACAATGAATAATGAGAATAGTATATGTTTGCTACGTGTTATTATGGAAACTTTTACATCATTATCTCATTTTATCTTAAAAAAAACTGGTGTGAGGTTGGATACATGTGTAGATGGGGGAAACTGAACTTCCAAAAAAGTCTAAGTCAGGTTTTGTCAGCCTTAGCACTGTTGACATTGTAGGCTAGATAATGTATATTAGAAGAGTTAACATGAGCTCTGCCTTCATAGCAGATTTTAAAGTGTATAATATGAAATTGTTGTTTATAGGCACAGTACTGTACAACAGATCTCTAGAACTTATTTTGCATAACTGAAATTTGACATCCATTAATTAGCAACACTCTACTTCCTTTCCCAAGTTCCTGAAAATGACCATTCTATTCTTTACTTCTGTGAGTTTAGCTAGTTTAAATAACTCATATAAGTGGAATCAAGGAGTCTGTGTGTGACTGGTTTATTTAACTTAGCATCATGTCCTCAAGTTTCATCCATGTTGTTGCATACTGAAGGATTTTGTTCCTTTTGAAGACTGAATAATATTCTACTGTATGTATATACCCTATCTTTCAGGCCATTCATCCATCAACCAACGTTAAAGTCGTTTCCGCACCTTGGCTCGATGAACAGTGCTGCAGTGAGAAGGCGGTGCTACTGTCGCTTGGAGGCCCTGACTTAGTATAAGGCTTCATTTGTTTGGGGCTCTCTTGTGCTCTGTAGGATGCTTAGCAGCATCTTTGGTTTCTATTCAGCGATAGTACCATCTGCCTAAACCCTGCTTGTATTACCAACCAGCCTCTAGCTGTGAAAACCAAAAATGTCTCCTGACAGCCAAATGTCCCCTGGGATGGAGGAACAAAATATTGCCTCCCCTCTAGTTAAAACACTGGTTTAAGGGACTTGAAAAAGGCACTCCCAAAGTGTGACAGAACAAAAGCTAAGACCCACTCCACCTGATTTCCTAGTTTGTGCTTTCATCCTTGGAGAACTGAAACTCAGGGGATAAGATGACCCAGCTATGAGAACCACTTATACATAGGCATATGCCCAGAGATAGCACAGAACATACACCTTCCAGATATAAAATCTAGTATAAACAGACACCCAACACATGAAAAAGATCACATGAGGAGCTCTAGGGCAACTGTAATAATGTGCCACCTATTTCATGTTCCTATTCTTTATATTTCTCATAACCTCTGCAACTGGGCTAACTACACTATATTTTGAGGTCAAGCTTATTCTCAGTAGGAGAAATTTAAACTGCAGGTCAGTAGACCACCATCACAATATTAATTTAGCCTTTGCTGAGATTATTGCTGTTAAAGTGCTGCACCCAATATGTCAGAAAATTTGGAAAACTCAGCAGTGGCCACAGGACTGGAAAAGGTCAGTTTCATTCCAATTCTAAAGACAGGCAATACCAAAGAAAGTTCAAACTACCACAAAATTGTACTCATCTCACATGCTAGAAAAGTAATGCTCAAAATCCTTCAAGCTACACTTTAACAGTACATGAACTGAGAACTTCCAGATGTTCAAGCTGGATTTAGAAAAGGCAGAAGAATCAGAGACTGCGAACATATGTTGAATCACAGAAAAAGCAAGAGAATTTCATAAAAACATCTACTTCTGCTTTATTGACTATGCCAAAGCCTTTGACTGTGTGGATCACAACAAACTGGAAAATTCTTCAAGAGATGGAATACCAGACCACCTGACCTGCCTCCTGAGAAATCTGTATGCAGATCAAGATGCAACAGTTAGAACTGAACATGAAACAACAGACTGATTCCAAATTGGGCAAGGAGCACATCAAGGCTGTATATTGTCACCCTGCTTATTTAACTTAAATGCAGAGTACATCATGCGAAATGTCAGCCTGGGTGAATCACAAGCTGGAATCAGATTGCTGGGATAAATATCAATAACCTCAGATATGCAGATGACACCACCCTTATGGCAGAAAGTGAAGAGGAACTAAAGAGTCTCTTGATGAAAGTGAAAGAGGAAAGCAAAGAAGTTGGCTTAAAACTTAACATTCAGAAAACTAAGATCATGGCATCTGGTCCCATCCCTTCATGGCAAATAGATGGGGAAACAATGGAAACAGTGACAGACTTTCTTTTCTTGGGCTCCAAAATCACTGGGGATGGTGACTGCAGTCAAGAAATTAAAAGACACTTGTTCCTTGGAAGAAAAGCTATGACCAACCCAGACAGCATATTAAAAAGCAGAGACATTACTTTTCCAACAAAGGTCCATCCAGTCAAAGCTATGGTTTTTCCAGTAGTCATGTATGGATATGAGAGTTGGATCATAAAGAAAGCTGAGCACTGAAGAATTGATGCTTTTGAACTGTGGTGTTGGAAAAGACTCTTGAGAGTTCCTTGGACTCCAAGGAGATCCAAGCAGTCAATCCTAAAGGAAATCAGTCCTGAATATTCATTGGAAGGACTGATGCTAAAGGTGAAACTCCAATATTTTGGCCACCTGATGGCAAGAACTGATTCACTGGAAAAGACCCTGATGCTGGGAAAGATTGAAGACAGGAGGAGAAGGGGATGACAGAGGATGAGATGGTTGGATAGCATCACCAACTCAATGGACATGAGTTTGAGCAAGTTCCAGGAGCTGGTGATGCACAGAGAAGCCTGGCATTCTGCATTCCATGGGGTCTCAGATTCAGATATGACTGAGTGACTGAACTGAACTGGCAGAGATTATATTCCAGTTCAGAGCAAACCTTTTTTAGTCAAGGGCCAGGCAGCAAATATTTGAGGCTTTGTGAGACACATAGTCTTTATCACAGCTATTCAATTCTACCTTTTAGGTAGAAATCAACCATAAATACTGTGTGTTTGTGTGTGTGTGTGTGTGTGTGTGTGTGTGTGTGTGTGTGTATGAATGGATTCAGCTCTGTTCCAACAAAACTTTATTTACAGAAACAGGTTGGACTTGGCCCATGGGTCTAGAGTTTGCCAACCTCTGCTCTATCTAGTTCGATGAATTCCATTCATTCTTTATTTCTATATCAACTATCTCTTCTATCCATCCCAGGATCCAATTTGCATTCTATAAGATCACAGGTACAGGATTTATAACTTCCTTTCTTTTCTGTGCATGTGTATGTGCTCAGTCGCTCAGTCGTGACTGACTTTGTGACTCCATGGACTGCAGGCTCCTCTGTCCTACAAGGCTCCTCTGTCCATGGGATTACTAAAGTGAGCTGCCATTTCCTCCTCCTCCAGGGGATCTTCCTGAATCAAGGATCAAACCTGTGTCTGTGGCATCTACTGCCTTGGCAGTTGGATTCTTTACCACTGAGCCTTTTCTATAACTTAAACCAGTTTTTGTTTCAGGCCTGCTTTCTGATGGCAAAAACTAAATCTTAGCCAATTCAGATTCATCTCACCTTAGACATAATACATTCAAGATGATCTCACTGATTTTAGAGCTTTTTCCATCAACTCCTACCTTCCTAGGTTTTATCTGTGCTTTGGAAGGCTGCTGTAGTACTATTAGGGGTAGAAAGTGCCTTGATTCATCCACTGGCCTTAACATTCCTTCTGCTTTATACTTATTGATCTCAATGTACTCCCTATTTTAATATAGGTTTTATTCTTACTTAGGTATGGTCAGGCCGACAGATCAGTAATTGTTATTATAGTTTGTTTACTCACAGCTTCCAAGAGGAAGAGGCACACCATGTGCCACGAGGCCACATGAGGAAGCACTAGGGTCTTCAGGAGACAGAGAGAGAAAAGACGAAAACCATGGGCGAGGGATCTCATTGTGGTTTCCGTGGGAAGAAATTAGTGAAGAAGGATGGGCAGGGTTAGGATTAACTGGTTTGAATAATTCTAGCCAGCTCTGGGACACAGAACCTCTCCCTAGTTCCTAGTTGTCTGGTACCTGGCCGTGGAGTGATAGCGGAGGTGGATAGCGGCTTAGAGAGTCAGACTTCTGAAGGGAAGGTGGTTGGGAGTGTGGGCTCTGGATTGGTTTGTATGCATTTGAAAAGCTGGCTAGCTTGAGTAGCAAGTTGCTTACTATCCATGAACTGATTAAACCTGAGAAGGACAATCCCTCCAGGATCTGCAAGGCCCCTGATAACAAAGCATTAGCATACAGAAGAAAAAAAAAAAAAAAACTGTTAATACACTTCGCTCCTCAGACTACAAAGGCTTATACACTCTTTGGACTGAATTTATTAAGCCACTGTCAGGCACAGGGTAAAAGTTTTGAGGATGCCCAGGACATAGGAAATTCATAAGGCTACCTTACAGTGAACCAGAATCTTTCTAGCTAACTACGCCTCAGCATGGGAGAGGGGAATGGCAGCACTGGCTGCCACTTCCAAGTTCAACTAGGAAGCAAGGCACTGATCTATCCTACATCAATCCTCCCGATCTTACTTGAAGGTCTGGATTGGATAGAAAGGCCTCAACTGGATAGAAAAATGTGGACACAGGACCCCTTCTCATGTGTCTAAAGCCTTTCTTTCCTCTGTTTAACTTTCTCATCCAGCCTAAAGAAATTTAACCTTGCTGGTGGCAGAGACAAGATGAGGTGGGAAAAACTAGCTGTTGCCAACTTTGTGTTTCACTCATCTATTGCTCAGTGCATAACTGTTCCTCGGGGCTGTGGATTTTGAAAAGCAAACCCAAGGCTTTTGAAACTTGTATCTCTTTTTCTCTCACACCACTCTCTGTCACAACATTTAAAAGTTTATTTTGACACTCAAGAGCTGAGCTTTGACTCTTTTTTTTTTTTCTTTTGTAATGTATCAGAGGAAGAGCCCCATGTTGGTAAATATACTAAAATATTATCTTGTGATGTCAGTTATATTCTGAGTACCTGTCTTATTCCCTTTGCTTAACTTCCACCGTGACTGCCTGACTCTAATCCAGTGTCTATTCAAGTTCTCAGTCCCTCCAGTCTACCACCACTAGCTTATAAATAAATTATACAGTATGTTAGAATTCAGTGACTTCTATGGGAAAAATTCAGCATAAAAAGGGAGTCTTGGGCTGGTGCACTGGGACGACCCAGAGGGATGGTATGGGGAGGGAGGAGGGAGGAGGGTTCAGGATGGGGAACACATGTATACCTGTGGAGAACTCATTTCGATATTTGGCAAAACTAATACAATATTGTAAAGTATAAAAATAAAATAAAATTTAAAAAAATAAATAAAATAAAATTTAAAAAAAAGGAAGTCTAGAATGCTAAGGAAGGTTAAAGGCTTACATTGGGTAGTTAGGAGAGACTTGGACATGTTATTTGAGTAACAATTTGAAGAAAGTGAGGGAGCAAGAGATAAATAACTACAGTAAAGATGTTCAGGAAGAAGGAATAGCAATTGCAAAGTCCCTGAGGCAAGACCATGTCTGAAAATCCACAGATACAATTTTGCATGTTACTTCATCGAAATAGATCAAACATGTTTAACACAAACGCCTATCTTTGAGTTCTATTAATTTGGCAAAATGCAAAGCTTAAGCTTTCAAAATCATTCATTATGTCTTCTAATAATTTCAAAGCAGCATTTTTACAACTTGGACAGTTGAGGCTAAGAAGAGTTAAAAAAGAAAGAAAGAAAAGAAATGCATTATTATTAGTCTTTGATATTGGTGAGGTATGTTATAAGTGATTGATAAAATGTTAGGAAAATAAAAATAAAAACAAGTTCTGCTTTTACTGTATGTTTCTTCTGAGGTGAGAATGATCATTCTTACTAATCAAAAAGAACTCAATGATACAAATACTCTTCTTGGTAATACATGCATCATGCTAGTGGTAAACCTTCAAGGACCTGCAGCCTAAAGAGAAAGAATTTGCCAAGCTGGTCCTGGAGAGTGCCAAGATGGAGTTTGCTGCTGCACTTACTTTGCCCTAGATGTCTCCAAACTCTTTATCAAGCAGTTGAAATTGTTCCTGATTTACAGGAATTAGAAATTAAACAGCTTGCAACAGAGGCCGCCCAGCCAGACTCTGGCAGAACCACTGTTAGGCTCACAAGTGCTGGCTGTTTTGCCCTGCTCTGTAACAGATGGCTTATTTCTAAGGACAAAGTTCTTTATTTTCTTTCAAGTTTTCTATGGGTTGTAAAAAGAATGGGGGTCCTGGCAGCTCAGTATTCACCCTCCTCAGTCTTAGATGACATTCATCAAGGTCTAATGAGAAGAGATCACAGGCTCAGACTCAGACCCAAAAGAATGGGACACAGATCTCAGCTTTTCCCCTAACTAGTGGTTCAGTTTATAAAAATTGACTTTTTATCCTCTCCAAATCTCAGAATTCTCATTTAAAAATGAACATGAAAATTACTTCTCCTTCTGTTTTCATAGTATGTCGAAAAGAAAAAAGTCAGACAGTAGGTTGAACTGCCCTAAAAACTAAAGTCTTTAGTAATAAGCTAACCTAAACATTCCTTAGTTCTATAGTTTTGCTGACTCTTTTTCTCTGATATGTCCACATATCTACAGTTAATTTGTATGTATTCTTGGGTGACAGTGGCCAGCATTCACTTTGATAAGATACAAGGATCCCAGCAGTAAATCAAACTGCATCCAAGTGTCTGACTTTACTGGTTTGGCTGCATTGTTCCTCTGTCTGGACCAAAGAGATGAAATGCAAACAGTTGGTTCTCCCGAACTGAAGGAATGCTAACGCATTTGGGTGGAAGTATGGAGTCCATGGTGAGTGAGGTTAAAAAAAAAAAAAGTGAGGGGAGGACTAAAAAAGAAATAGCAAATGAGAAGACACATAAAAATGCTGTTGTTCTGAATTAGATGGAAAGTCACTCACAGACTTTTTAAGGAGACTGAAGAAGGTTTTACCTCCCTATTTTCCACATTTTCCCCACTTTTATATGCAATATAAATATATAACCTAGCCTCAAAACACTAATATGAAGGTTGAGTCAGAGGGAAAATTTCTTCTTTGTAGTATTTTTGGATGCTAAGCTTATGTTAATTTGTCCTTTTCCTCTGCCATCCATTCTCCACTCTGCCTCTCTGTCTTTATTCTGACTTCTATATTTCCTTCAATCCTATACTCTTCTCATTTTTTTCATGGATATCTCTGTCTGGTCTCTTATGCTCTCCTAGACTGTACCCCACTTGAAATCAGAGTTTGTATTGTTTCTAAAGTATTTACATTCTTGGCACCATATACTAAGGAAGTTTTCAGTAGGTTGATAAATGAACAGCCCTCAATCTTGTAGGGACTCACACTGCTGTCACTGAATTAACCTTGAATACTAGCGAAGTGGTTGGAGATTCCATACTACTTCTAATTCTGATCTTAGTGCATGGTGGTCTCAAACTCCGTACCCTAGAGTCCTAGGGATTAGATTCTGGAAACAAAAGAAACAAAAAAAACAAACAAACAGAACAGTCCATCAGTGAGAAATTACAACAATGTCAAGTTGCAGACTGGACTCTCCAGAAGGAAAAAAAATGCTGAGACAGAGTCTGAGGTGCAAGCTGTCCATTAGGGATCAACATATGTGAAAGTTAGAAGTAGCACATTCGGGAAGAGGATGATGGCAAACTTTCATGTGGGTCCAAAATTCTGAGCCAACCTAAGCCAGGACAAGGGGATGTCTGCAGCAAACATTGCCTGTCAGAGATGTTCTTATGTATATGGGGTCAAAGTGGCTGGATTTTATACTCCCCCACCTTCCACCCAACAAACACAGTGTGTCCAACAAACACAGACACACTCAGTCACTGTGTGGGCTATGACCTCAGGTGAGGAGGCTCTTGGCAGCTGAGGTCCACAGTTGGGCAACTAGTCTCTCCTTGAAGGGAAAAGTGTGTGGTACATCCCCTCATCTACCACTTGGCAGGTCATAATTGTGTGTACAGATTAAATAAAGAGTACATATGTGTTAAGTTAGTTTTTAGGAATTCACTTCCTTAGGGCCAATCACTGAGCAATCTTCAGTCTACTATAAAAGTACACTAAGAAACATCTCTGTGGTTACTTCCTTCAGAGCTCATGCTTATTCCTTTGTCCATAGCTAGCTGTCCTTTCCTTAGAGTGGGTTATAAACAGTCCCAAAACTCAAACTGTGTGCTTTTTCCAAAGGCCCACAGAAACTAGTTGATCTCCTGTAAGCATACTTGCAGAAAAGGAGGACATTATTTTGGGTGATAAAATCACTAGCCAAGAACTTCTATGCTTGGTGACATTGTCCTCATATATCAGATACTAAACAAAGGAGCCAGGGTCATATGCCAGCCAGAAATAAGCTTCAGTGAGCGTCTGCTGTTAGCTGTATTAGCAAGAAATGAATGGGAACTGTAAAAATTAATCAGAGACTTTGTACTTACTGAAACATTTATGAGAAAACAGTTATAAACCACGACATTATGGTTTCCTCTTCTTTTTCTCTCTGATCCTCTGTCTTGTCTCCATGCTGTTGTGTCTTCTCTCTCTTGTTTAGACACTTCTGACTTTTAGAAGTATATTCCTCATTAGGGAATAAAAGGAGGCAGGGAGAATTGGCTAGAATTGATTGTATGAACTGCATAGAAAGTCACCATTCTGAAGCAGTTGTATCTGTGAAAGTCTAAACCTATTCCCTGTGGTCCATGAGGATTGTGTGATTTCCTGGCAAGGCACGACCAAAGCTCCAGTGCTGTCTGAGGGTTCTTTTCTCCTGGGGTTTCACATATGTACAGACATACTTCATTATAGTGTGAGCAGAAGAGTCACCAATAGCAATTACATCCTAACTTAAATGGTTTTCCAGAGCATCTAAGCAAAAAGAAGTCATCAAGAGTTTCCTCTATTCTTCCTTTTTTCATACAAAGGTAAATTAGCACACAGTTGGTACTTCAAAAACAGTAACAACGGAGTTCAAGTGGTATCTATTAATTAGTGTTTGTTTTGGCAGTAGGCTGCTAAAAATTGACAGATGAAGAGTAGTAGTTGACCTTTTTGGGTGCAAATGCTTGCTGAAGAAGGTCATCTAAGGGCAAGGTTCATCACTCTGCGTTAAAGTTCTAGGGACCAGTGTTGATTCACCTTATGTTCAACAACTGAAATCATCACCATGGCCTGTTACTTACAGGTATAATCCAGGTATCTGTATCTTTGCTATAAAGGTTCAAATTTGCTGTGAGTGTGAGAGAGAGAGGAAGAGAGAGGAAGAGAGAGAGAAAAAGGGAGAAAGAATGCTCATATGTGTGCTTTGGGGCATGGAGGAAAGAGGTATCACACTTCATTTGACATAGTCCTACCAAGTGTCACTCAGAATAAACACAGCATTAGATGGCAAATTTTTTCCCCAGGCATGAATGCATAGTTAAACTCACAGGATGAAGTTTAAAATATTACTGTTTATTGAGTATTTATTGCATACAAGTCTCAGCTCTGAAAGTTCTGTAAGTATACATGCATTATTTAATTAAACTCTTCCCACAGCCCTATGCTACTGCTGCTGCTAAGTCACTTCAGTCGTGTCCGACTCCATGCGACCCCATAGACAGCAGCCCACCAGGCTCCCCTATCCCTGGGATTCTCCAGGCAAGAACACTGGAGTGGGTTGCCATTTCCTTCTCCAATGCATGACAGTGAAAAGTGAAAGTGAAGTCGTTCAGTCATGTCTGAACCTCAGCAACCCCATGGACCGCAGCCTTCCAAGCTCCTCCATCCATAGGATTTTCCAGGCAAGAGTACTAGAGTGGGGTGCCATTGCCTTCTCCACACAGCCCTATAATTAGGTGCTATTGTTATCTCCATTTTACAGATGAGGAACTGACACTTAGGAAGTTTAAGCAACTTGCTTAGGGTCATACAACCATAAGTGGCAGAGCCAGGACTCAAGCCAGCTCTTTGTGGCTTTAGAATGGATGGTAATCCAACAGTACATGGCACAGTTGGAACTCAAACCTAAGTCTTTTGACTCCTAATCTCAGAGCCAATTTTACAGCCTTGGTTATATAGAAAATAACTTAAGAAATATTATATCTGCAGGTGATATATGGAAGTGAAACCAAGATCAAACACACACATATACCTACACAACAAAACAAACCAAAAACAAAATAAATGTCCATCTCCTAATTTATGATTGCTCAAAAGGCAAGGCAGTGTCTTGTCCCATACTTTTTTTTCCCCTCTTTTTCTCTACCTTAGCTCAATGGGACCTGTGCTCCAGATTCTCGGGTCCCTTCTGAAGACTCAGCTGTGTGTTCTGTTTCCTCAACTGCTGAGACATCAGTAGTGTCTCCTGCCTCCTTCACAGTCTCAGATCTGATCCACCAAGTGCTCCACAGTCAGCAGAAGGACGGAGAGAAGAGGAGGCCTCAGCCTCCCAATCTCTTCCAAGGGCTGCTTTTTTCTTTCTTTCCTCAAGAGGAACAACAAAAACAAACAAATCCAACTCCCACTTCTGCAAATCCCCAGGAAATTCCTTTTTCCAGAGTTCTCACTCATTAATTTGCTTAACATTCCTGCTGGTAACAGACCCAATGGATTCTCCATAATTGCTGTGAGATGCACAAGGAAAAGGCTGGGGGCGGGGGTGGGGGTGGAAATCTTCACTTCTCTTCTGTAATAGCAAACAGCAGAAATGAAAGAGGTAGGGGATTTTGCAAAATGTCAACTCCCTAGAATTAAGAACAAGAACTTTCCTTGCCGGATCTAATCTATGCTGGTCATCATGAAATGGTATATATTGCCACTTCACAGCAATCTGATAGTTAACAGCTTATTATGGGAGAACACTCCAGTACTCTTGCCTGGAAAATCCCATGGGCGGAGGAGCCTGGTAGGCTGCAGTCCATGGGGTCGCACAGAGTCAGACACAACTGAAGTGACTTAGCAGCAGCAGCAGCTTATTATGATTCTTAAGATTGTATATTTTGCTCTCCGTGTGTGTATGTATGTGTGTATGGAGTAAAAGTGTGTATATGGAGTGTGCTGGACAGCCAAAATGAGAACAAAATAGTTGTTGTCATTGTTAGTTTCCCTCAAGATGACCCTTCCCTCCAGAAGAACAATATGCTGTGATCTTTCACAACCCAGGCTTTACATCATCCATATTACCCTGCAGCAGCAATAGACCGATGTGTATTTTCACTGCCCCCAGAGAGTTACCCTCTAATCCTACATTTGCCACTCCAGCACAATTGCACATAAGCAACAGCAGGGATAGTTAGAGTGCATACAATGGATTTCAATCTATCCATCACTTAAACTACAGTCGAGGACATGAGGAGGTAACAAAAAAAAAAAAAAAACACCCAAAACTTTAGAATCAAGAAATGCTTTTGTCCAATCTAGGTCAAGGAAAATCATCATACAACTTGGCTTTATTCTTTGCCTTTTAGGAGTTTCCCACTTTTCAGTAGAAAAAGGTTAATGTCTGTGAACATTCAGTAACAAAGTAATAGTGGAGGTGATGTTAAGAATTTTTAACCTACATGTGAGGAAGAGCAGCTTCTGCCTACCCCAATCTTCACGTTCTGTCATTAACTCTTCTGATTGGACATCATGGCAATAGGGCTTAGTCTAATTAACTTTAGTGGATTTGGGAAAATTTAATCTTAATTCATGTGTGCATGTGCTCAGTTGTGTCTGACTCTTTGCGACCTCATGGACTGTAGCCCGTCAGGCTCCTCTGTCCATGGGATTTCCCAGGCAAGAATACTGGATTGGGTTGCCATTTCCTACTCCAGGGGGTCTTCCTGACCCAGGGATTGAACCCACGCCTCTTGTGCCTCCTGCATTGGCAGTCAGATTCTTTACCACCGCGCCACCTGGGAAACCAACCTTAGTTCATGTGCCTCAAAAATATACTTACGGATAAGTGAGTGAGCAGAAAGCCATATTTGGGAAATCAAATAATTTTGATTCAAACTAATGAACATTCATCATATAAGGGACTGGTCCTATTCCTTTAAAGATCAAAGATGACAGAGCCAAAGATCCCATAGTTAAGCTATTTACAATCCAGGAGAGAAGAGTAAACGTCTACACATATAACCATAAGAAATACAAGAGGTTCTAAAGTGGACTGTGAAATTAACTGAGTCATCTATAATTCTGTATTTTAGGCCACTGGCCCTAAGTTTAGATTCTCCAAACTCCAATCCCTGCATCCATCACTACTATAATCAAAAGAGTCATGCTAGAAATTGAAAGGCCATTATAACGTGGAATTATAGGAGCAATAAGAAGACAGAGAAAGCATACTGGAGTCAAAGGGATTACTAAAATGCTCCATATGAGGCATTAAGAGAGAGCACCTGGTACTTAGGTTTGTGGCTTCTTCAATAACTGCCTGTAGTTAAATATAAACTAAAAGCAGCAATGAAAAAAAAAAAAAGAAAAGAAAAAGCTATCTCAACAAAAGAATAATGCACTCTAAAAATTCTTAGGCATTTATTTCTCATACTTCTAAGAAACAAGCCTTTGCAGTTACAATTTAAGCTTAACTTTTTGAACGTGAAAAGAAATTCCATATGTGTATATACTTTTTGCAGCCTGTGTGATTTAGCAAAAAACAGGCAAATCTATTGCTTTCATACTTATATTAGAAATGCCAGATGCATAACCACAATTTAGATTTGATTTTTTTCAACTCAAACAATAGTGTTCCTTTAAGCAAAATTGGCTTGACTTTGAGAGGGAATGTGAAAACTTAATGTTTTGAAATCTTGCAGAATAATTTGTTGGCAGCTCAAGATACTGTTTTGCCAAGTTTTACTCCAAAATACTTTTCTTACTCAGAGCTGATACAGGGAATGGCAATTCTCACTTGAATATATGGCAGTTACACAACTGAGCCAACTGGCACACGGAAAGGGAGGACATCCTAGACTCGGGGGAGGCCTGGTTATTCTAGTGATGAGGACTCAGAGGCCCAGAGAGTCCAAACTTGCACTGTTAACCAGTGGGAAAGGCAGGACTAGTGATACAGTCAAGACAATGAGCCTTCAAAAATACTGCCCTAAAAAGACAAAATTAAGGAGAACTCTAGGGAAATGGTGGCTTGAGATTTTCCACACCTCCATTCAGTGCTCTGACTCCAACTCAGCCACTTGCTGTGGGCCAACAGGCAGAGGTGAGCGAAGACCTGTAACCATATTTTCTTCCCTTTTGGTCAGTACTCTAGGATTCAGAACAAAAGCCCAAGGAAAGGATCTGAAAGCAGCCCTTGCTAGGAAGAAAGCCCATTCCAGCTCTCCTGGACTTTAGGGTCTCCCTGACCCTAAGAATCTGCAGACGAGGTGAACAATTGGGTTTACTCATCTCTACCTCTGAGATGCAGAGAACACAAAGAGATCGTAGAGCAAAGATGCTCTGCCTTTGCGCACTGTGGTACCAGAGATGGAGAGTCTGCTGTATGTTCAGGGAGCCATAGTGCAGGGATAGATGCTCTCTCCAGTACTCTCTGAAGCACTCCTTATGGAAGGTGTCCAAATGAGCAGATATATAAAAATGGTAGGTATCCCATTAAAAAGTTATATAAGCCAGGAAGTTAGAATAGACTACCAAAGAAAGAGAGATACTTCTCTAAAAACTAGATTTAAAAGAAGAAGAAGAATATGTAGAGAAATCCAAATATAGCACTCAGCATGGTTCCTGGCACTAAAACCACATGATTTTTTTTTATTTAAAAATTGAATAGATGAAGTACAAGTTATCACTCACTATAGATGCTTACATCAGTGCCTTGGAAGATCAGGTGGAAGAATATATTAAATTACAGACAGGAAAAAGGAGAACAACTATATAGAAAATGAGGGGAAACATACACATTTTGGAAAAGAGATTCATGAAAAATACAGAAGTTCTAGAATGAGAAAAAGATGCAAATGAAGGAGACAACAATTAAATGACTGATGAAATTTTTTGAGCCAACGAACACTCAGGCTAGCAGATTTACATCTCTTTCATTTTCAGAGATATGTGTGTCCTTATCAAATTCCTGAACTCCAGTGATGAAGACAAGTATATATTTAATGCATCCAGATAGAAATGAGTAATTTACAAAAAAATTAGACGGATAATTGCTGTTGTTCAGTCGCTTAGTTATGTCTGACTTTTTGCGACCCCATGGACTGCACCATCCAGGTTTTACTGACTATATGGACCTTTGTCGGCAAAATGATGTCTCTGCTTTTTAACACACTGTGGAGGTTCATCATAGCTTTTCTTCCAAAAAGCAAGCATCTTTCAATTTCATGGCTATAGTCACCATCCACAGTGATTTTGGAGACAAGAAAGTGAAGTCTACCACCATTTCCATTTTTTCCCCATCTGTTTGACATGAAGTGATGGGACCAGATGCCATGATCTTAGTTTTTTGAATGGAGTTTTAAGCCAGGTTTTTTTTTTTACTCTTATTTTTCATTTTCATCAAGAGGCTCTTTAGTTCCTCTTCGCTTTCTGCCACAAGGGTGGGGTCATCTGCATATCTGAGGTTATTGATATTTCTCTCTGCATTCTTGATTCCAGCTTGTGCTTCCTCCAGTCTGGCATTTTGCATGATGTACTATGCATATATGTTAAATAAGCAAGGTGACAATATATGACCTTGACTTACTTCTTTCCAAATTTGGAACCAGTCTATCGTTCAATGTCTGGTTCTAACTGTTGCTTCTTGACTTGCATACAGGTTTCTCAGGAGACAGATAAGGTGATCTGCTATTAAGAATCTCTTTAAGAATTTTCCAAGTTTGTTGTGATCTACACTGCTAAAGGCTTTAGTGTAGTCAATGAAGCAGAAGTAGATATCTTTCTGGAATTCTCTTTCTTTTTCTATGATCCAACATATGTTGGCAATTTGATCTCTGGTTCTGCTGCCTTTTCTAAATCCAGCTTGTACATCTGGAAGTTCTTGGTTCATACACTGTTGAAGCCTGGCTTGGAGAATCTTGAGCATTACTTTACTAGTGTGTGAGATGAGTGCAACTGTGTAGTAGTTTAAACATTCTTTGGCATTGTCTTTCTTTGGGATTGGAATGAAAACTGACCTTTTCCAGTCCTGTGGCCACTGCCGAGTTTTCCAAATTTGCTGGCATATTGAGTGAAGCACTTTCACAACATCATCTTTTGGGATTTGAAATAGCTCAACTGGAATTCCATCATCTCCACTAGCTTTGTTCATAGTGGTGCTTCCTAAGGCCCACTTGACTTTGCATTCAAGGATGTCTGGCTCTAGTGAGTGATAACACCATCTTTGTTAGTTATCTGGGTCATGAAGATTCTTTTTGTATAGTTCTTCTGTGTATTCTTGCCATCTCTTCTTAATATCTTCTGCTTCTGATATGTCCATAGCATTTCTGTCCTTTATTGTACCCATCTTTGCATGAAATTTTCCCTTGGTATCTCTAATTTTCTAGAAGATGTCCAGTCTTTCCCATTTATTATTTTCCTCTTTTTCTTTGCATTTTCACTTAAGAAGGCTTTCTTATCTCTCCTTGCTATTCTTTGGAATTCTGCATTCAGATGGGTATATCTTTCCTTTTCTCCTTTGCCTTTTGCTTCTCTTCTTTTCTTGTACAATTATAAAATCTATAAGTGGTGGTATAATATCTACAGATGCTTTCAAATAAAGGACTGCTGCTGCTGCTAAGTCACTTCAGTTGTGTTTGACTCTGTGCGACACCAGAGACAGCAGCCCACCAGGCTTCCTCGTCCCTGGGATTCTCCAGGCAAGAACACTGGAGTGGATTGCCATTTCCTTCTCCAATGCATGAAAGTGAAAAGTGAAAGTGAAGTTGCTCAGTCGTTCCCAACTCTTAGCGACCCCATGGACTGCAGCCTACCAGGCTCCTCTGTCCATGGATTTTCTAGGCAAGAGTACTGGAGTGGGGTGCCATTGCCTTCTCCGAATAAAGAACTAGATGTATGATAAGATATTATTCCCCAATAGTCTATAAGAATGTTATTCAAAGAGATTTTTTCACACATGTACTCCACCTAAGGAAATACTTAAGAAACTACTCAAACCAGAGAATAATAAATCTGAATCTCATGGTAGTTGAAATAGAAAAAGAGGTAAAGTTGGTGAGCAAAGAATTTAGTAACAGATTTATAATTAAATACAATTGAACAATTATAGCCTATCTGGGAATTTGTACACTAAGGGAATAAACGAGAATTCTTAAAAGACACAAAATGCATGGAAAATTCTAACAATTGTATGAAATTTTAAGAAGCAATTATTTTAGAAAGGGTTTGGATGGGAGAAAGAAGAGTAAACTAATAGCATTCCTGGAGTTTCATATGATGTACAGATAAGGGAAAGTTAATAAGCAAGTGAAAATATTCTAGAGGTCTTATTTTATTGGGATGAGGGAGAGAAGCAGTAGAGGAATAAAGAACCTTAATAAATAAATATGCATATAAATGAGCAGGAGGAAAAAGAAGGTAACCATTAATGAAAGTTAATTATAGTAGAACTCCTTAGGTAAAAAAGGAAACGAAGCAATTAATAAAGTTAATAAAACCATGCAAATGTAAGAAAAAAAACAGAAAAAAATAATAAAGCATCAAGTATGGCATAAAATCAACTATAATATGACACAAACATAAAAGACTTAATTCTTCAAAGGCATATAGTCCCATCATTTCACAGTAAATAGAAAAGGAAAAGTGGAAGCAGGGACAGATTTCATTCTCTTGGGCTTCAACATCACTGTAGATGGTGACTACAGCCCTGAAGTTTAAAGACACTTGTTCCTTGTAAAGAAAGCTATGACAAACTTAAGTGAAAGTGTTAGTCGTTCAATCATGTCCGACTCTTTGGCACCCCATGGACTGTAGCCCACCAGACTCCTCTGTCAATGGAATTCTCCAGGCAAGAATATTGGAGTAGGTTGCCATTTTCTTCTTCAGGAGATCTTCCTGATCCAGGGATCAAACCAGGTCTCCTGCACTACAGGTGAATTCTTTACCATGTGAGCCACTATGACAAACCTAGATAGCATATTAAAAAGCAGAGATGTTACTTTGCTAACAAAGGTCTGTCTCTTCAAAGCTGTGGTTTTTTCAGTAGTCATGTAAAGATGTGAGAGTTGGACCATTAAGAAGGCTGAGTGCCAAAGAAGTGATGCTTTCAAACTGGAAAGCATCTGGAGAAGACTCTTCAGAGTCCCTTGGACAACAGGGAGATCAACCCAGTCAATCCTCAAGGAAGTCAGTCCTGAATATTCATTGGAAAGACTGATGCTGAAGCTGAAGCTCCATTATTTCAGTAATGCAAAGAGCTGACTCATTGGAAAAGACCCTGATGCTGGGAGGGATTGGGGGCAGGAGGAGAAGGGGATGACAGAGGATGAGATGGCTGGATGGCATCACCGACTCAATGGACATGAATTTGGCAAATTCAGGGAGATAGTGGAGGATGGAGGAGGCTAGCATGCTGCAGTCTATGGGGTTGCAAAGATTCAGACACAAATTAGCGACTCAACAACAAAAAAGACGAACATAAATAAAAACAAAGCAGGAGGGGCAATATCAAAAATGTATAATTTATAAATCAGGAAAAATAATCATAATCCTACAAATAACAAACAACACAAAAATTTTAAAAATAAAACAGAACATATGGTAATTCTAGGAGAGTTAATTAAAAAATAAATGATGGTAATTTATTTTATTTTTTCAGAACTAGTAGAGAAAATACTAATAAGAATATAAAAAAATTAAACATATATTTAATCAATTTTATTTAAAAGGCTTGCTGAATCTTCTATTTTGGGAATAGAGAATATTTTTGTTACATTCAATAGGTATTTACAAAGTCAGTTATATATTTGGATACAAATAAGGCCCGCCGTCCAAGGTAAGAGAAACCCAAGTAAGACGGTAGGTGTTGCAAGAGGGCATCAGAGGGCAGACACACTGAAACCATATCAAAGAAAACTAGCCAATCTGATCACATGGACCACAGCTCAATGAAACTAAGCCATGTCGTGTGGGGACACCCAGAATGGGCAGGTCATTGTGGAGAGATCTGACAGATTATGGTCCACTGGAGAAGGGAATGTCAAGCAACTTCAGTATTCTTGCCTTGAGAACCCCATGAACAGTATGAAAAGGCAAAATGATAGGATACTGAAAGGGGAACTCCCCGGGTCAGTAGGTGCCCAATATGCTACTGGAGATAAGTGGAGAAATAACTCCAGAAAGAATGAAGGAATGGAGCCAAAGCAAAAACAATACCCAGTTGTGGATGTGACTGGTGATAGAAGCAAGGTCCAATGCTGTAAAGGGCAATATTGCATAGGAACCTGGAATGTCAGGTCCATGAATCAAGGCAAATTGGAAGTGGTCAAACAGGAGATGGCAAGAGTGAATGTCGACATTCTAGGAATCAGCGAACTGAAATGGACTGGAATTGGTGAATTTAATGCAGTAGCCATCATGATCAACAAAAGAGTCCAAAGTGTAGTACCTGGATGCAATCTCAAAAATGACAGAATGATCTCTCTTCGTTTCCAAGGCAAACCATTCAGTATCACAGTAATACAAGCCTATACCAGAACCAGTAATGCTGAAGAAGCTGAAGTTGAACGGTTCTATGAAGACCTATAAGACCTTTTAGAACTAACACCCAAAAAAGATGTCCTTTTCATTATAGGGGACTGGAATGCAGAAGTAGGAAGTCAAGAAACACCTGGAGTAACAGGCAAATTTGGCCTTGGAATACGGAATGAAGCAGGGTAAAAACTAATAGAGTTTTGCCAAGAGAATGCACTAGTCATAGCAAACACCCTCTTCCAACAACACAAGAGAAGACTCTATACATGGACATCACCAGATGGTCAACACTGAAATCAGATTGATTATATTCTTTGCAACCAAAAATGGAGAAGCTCTATACAGTCAGCAAAAACAAGACCAGGAGCTGACTGTGGCTCAATCATGAACTCCTTATTGCCAAATTCAGACTTAAATTGAAGAAAGTAGGGAAAACCACTAGACCATTCCAGTATGACCTAAGTCAAATCCCTTACGATTATACAGTAGAAGTGAGAAATAGATTTAAGGGACTAGATCTGATAGAGAGTACCTGATGAACTATGGACAGAGGTTCATGACATTATACAGGAGACAGGGATCAAGACCATTCCCATGGAAAAGAAATGCAAAAAAGCAAAACAGCTGTCTGAGGAGGCCTTACAAATAACTGTGAAAAGAAGAGAAGCAAAAAGCAAAGGAGAAAAGGAAAGATACACCATTTGAATGCAAAGTTCCAAAGAATAGCAAGGAGAGATAAGAAAGCCTTACTCAGCGATCAATGCAAAGAAATAGAGGAAAGCAACAGGATGGGAAAGACTAGAGAACTCTTCAAGAAAATTAGAGGTACCAAGGGAATATTTCATGCAAAGATTGGCTTGATAAAGAACAGAAATGGTATGGACTTAACAGAAGCAGAAGATATTAAGAAGAGGTGGCAACAATACAAAGAAGAACTGTACAAGAAAGAGCTTCACCACCCAAATAATCATGGTATTGTGATCACTCGCCTAGAGCCAGACATCCTGGAATGTGAAGTCAAGTGGGCCTTAGATGACGCAGAGGGATGGTACGGGGAGGGAGGTGGGAGGAGGTTCAGGAAGGGGAACATGTGTACACCTGTGGCAGATTCATGTTGATGTATGGCAAAACCAATACAATATTGTAAAGTAAGTAAATAAATAAAGCACATCAACAAACAAAAATAAAACAACAACAAAAAAGAAAGCATCATTACGAACAAAGCTCGTGGAGGTGATGGAATTCCAGTTGAGCTATTTCAAATCCCAAAAGATGATGCTGTGAAAGTGCTGCACTCAATATGCCAGTAAATTTGGAAAACTCTGCAGTGGCCACAGGACTGGAAAAGGTCAGTTTTCATTCCAATCCCAAAGAAAGACAATGCCAAAGAATGCTCAAACTACCGCACAATTGCACTCATCTCACACACTAGTAAAGTAATGCTCAAAAGTCTTCAAGCCAGGCTTCAGCAATATGTGAACTGTGAACTTCCAGATGTTCAAGCTGTTTTTTAGAAAGGCAGAGGAACCAGAGATCAAATTGCCAACATCTGCTGGATCATGGAAAAAGCAAGAGAGTTCCAGAAAAACATCTATTTCTGCTTTATTGACTATGCCAAAGCCTTTGACTGTGTGGATCACAATAAACTGTGGAAAATTCTTCAAGAGATGGGAATACCAGACCACCTGACCTGCCTCTGGAGAAACCTATATGCAGATCAGCAAGCAACAGTTCGAACTGGACATGGAACAACAGACTGGTTCCACATAGGAAAAGGAGTACGTCAAGGCTGTATATTGTTACCCTACTTATTTAACTTATATGCAGATTACATCATGAGAAATGCTGGGCTGGAAGAAGCACAAACTGGAATCAAGATTGCCAGGAGAAATATCAATAACCTCAGATATGCAGATGACACCACCCTTATGGCAAAAAGTGAAGAGGAACTAAAAAGCCTCTTGATGAAAGTGAAAGAGGAGAGTGAAAAAGTTGGTTTAAAGCTCAACATTCAGAAAACGAAGATCATGGCATCCGGTCTCCTCAATTCATGGGAAATAGATGGGGAAACAGTGGAAACAGTGTCAGACTTTATTTTGGGGGGCTCTAAAATCACGGCAGATGGTGACTGCAGCCATGAAATTAAAGGACGCTTACTCCTTGGAAGAAAAGTTATGACCAACCTAGATAGCATATTCAAAAGCAGTGATAATTACTTTGCCAACAAAGGTCCATCTAGTCAAGGCTATGGTTTTTCCTGTGGTCATGTATGCATGTGAGAGTTGGACTGTGAAGAAGGCTGAGCGCCAAAGAATTGATGCTTTTGAACTGTGGTGCTGGGTAAGACTCTTGCGAGTCCCTTGGACTGCAAGGAGGTCCAACCAGTCCATCCTAAAGGAGATCAGTCCTGGGTATTTGGAAGGACTGATGCTAAAGCTGAAACTCCACTACTTTGGCCACCTCATGAGAAGAGTTGACTCATTGGAAAAGACCCTGATGCTGGGAGGGATTGGGCACAGGAGGAGAAGGGGATGACAGAGGATGAGATGGCTGGATGGCATCACTGACTCGATGTACATGAGTTTGGGAGAACTCCGGGAGCTGGTGATGGACAGCGAGGCTTGGAGTGCTGGAATTCATGGGGTCGCAAAGAGTTGGACACGACTGACTGAACTGAACTGAACTGAAGGCGTCAATACAATTTTTCTATCATGAAGCCCACACTGAAAATAATCTAATAAGAAAAAATATTTTATTGTAAAATCTTATTCTCTTTGAAATAACAAATTTCTTTATATATATATAACCTCTGGTTTAAAGCTTCCCTCAGAGCTCAGTTGGTAAAGAATCTGCCTGCAATGCAGGAGACCCTGGTTAGATTCCTGGGTTGGGAAGATCCCCTGGAGAAATGAAAGGCTGCCCACTCCAGTATTCTGGCCTGGAGAATTTCATGGACTATACAGTCCATGGGGTTGCAAAGAGTCGGACATGACTGAGTGACTTTCACTTCACTTCATTTCACTGGTTTAAACGCAGAATAAAAAGTAAAATTATAATTTATCTGGAAAGAAAGAAAATAAAAATACTTTGTACTAAAACTTCTGGGAAACAGCAAAAGCAATATTTGTGACACAGGCTATCAATTTAAATGCCTTTGTACTAAGAAAGAAAGAATGAAAAAGGGAAGTTAGCATTGATCTTAAAAAGTGTGAAACAAGAAAACCTACAAAACAGGCTAGGAAAAAAGAATTAATTTAATGCAATCTGAAAGTAATGGACTAGAAAACAAAACAAAATGAAAGCAGTAGAAGAGACAATTATAAAAGCTAGTTCCTTGACAAGACCAAAAGTGATAAATATCTTATATTCCAAATTAAGAAGGAAAAAACAAGGACAAAAATCTATAAGGTAACTGGATAAGATAGAAAACATAACCACATCTAGAAACAGAACTAACTAAAAGAACATAAGAAATATTACATGTAACTCTATGGCTACAAATTAAAACACCTAGAGAAAATGAGTAATATAAATAACTCAGTTAAATAAAGAAATATCAAATAACTTGAGTAGATCAATTAGTGAGAACAGGTTTAAAAAGTATATTTTCTACCAAAAATAGCAATTGATCTGATAACATTATAGTTGATTGCTCACAAGCTCTTAAAAAATCAGACCCTTGCATTTTCCCTCCAATTCCTTGTTCCTGTCTTCCTTTATACCTTCAGTTCAGTTCAGTTCCTCAGTCATGTCCGACTCTTTGCGACCCCATGAATGGCAGCATGCCAGGCCTCCCTGTACATTACCAACTCCCTGAGTTCACCCAAACTCATGTCCATCGAGTTGGTGATGCCATCCAGCCATCTCAGCCTCTGTTGTCCCCTTCTCCTCCTGGCCCCAATCCCTCCCAGCATCAGAGTCTTTTCCAATGAGTCAACTCTTCGTGTGAGGGGGCCAAAGTAGTGGAGTTTCAGCTTTAGCATCAGTCCTTCCAAACACCGAGGACTGATCTCCTTTAGGATGGACGGGTTGGACCTCCTTGCCGTCCAAGGGACTCGCAAGAGTCTTCTCCAACACCACAGTTCAAAAGCATCAATTCTTTGGCGCTCAGCCTTCTTCACAGTCCAACACTCACATCCATACATGACCACTGGAAAAACCATAGCCTTGATTAGACGGACCATTGTTGGCAAAGTAATATCTCTGCTTTTGAATATGCTATCTAGGTTGGTCATAACTTTTCTTCCAAGGAGTAAGCGTCTTTTAATTTCATGGCTGCAATCACCATCTGCAGTGATTTTGGAGCAGCAAACAAAGTCTGACACTGTTTCCACTGTTTCTCCATCTATTTCCCATGAATTGATGGGACCAGATGCCATGATCTTAGTTTTCTGCATGTTGAGCTTTAAGCTAACTTTTCCACTCTCCTCTTTCACTTTCATCAAGAGGCACTTTAGTTCTTCACTTTCTGCCATAAGGGTGGTGTCATCTGCATATTTGAGGTTACTGATATTTCTCCTGGCAATCTTGATTCCAGTTTGTGCTTCTTCCAGCCCAGCATTTCTCATGATGTAATCTGCATATAAGTTAAATAAGCAGGGTGACAATATACAGCTTTGATGTACTTTTCCTATTTGGGGGTCTTCCCCGGTGGCTCAGAGGATTAAGTATCTGCCTGCAATGTGGGAGATCCGGGTTTGATCCTAAGTTCTGAAATATCCCCTGGAGAATGAAATGGCAACCCACTCCAGTATTCTTGCCTGGAGAATCCCATGGATGGAGGAGCCTGGAAGGCTACAGACCATGGGGTCGCAAAGAGTCGGACATGAATGAGCAACTTCACTTTCATTTTCACTTCCACTTTTCCTATTTGGAGCCAGTCTGTTGTTGCATGTCCACATCTAACTGTTGCTTTCTGACCTGCATATAGGTTTCTCAAGAGGCAGGTCAGGTGGTCTGGTATTCCCATCTCTTGAAGAATTTTCCACAGTTTATTGTGATCCACACAGTCAAAGGCTTTGGCATAATCAATAAAGCAGAAATAGATGTTTTTCTGGAACTCTCTTGCTTTTTCCATGATCCAGCAGATGTTGGCAATTTGATCTCTGATTCCTCTGCCTTTCTAAAAACCAGCTTGAACATCTGGAAGTTCACGGTTCACATATTGCTGAAGCCTGGCTTGGAGAATTTTGAGCATTACTTTACTAGTGTGTGAGATGAGTGTAATTGTGCAGTAGTTTGAGCATTCTTTGGCATTGTCTTTCTTTGGGATTGGAATGAAAATGGACCTTTTCCAGTCCTGTGGCCACTGCTGAGTTTTCCAAATTTTTGCTGGCATATTAAGTGCAGCAGTTTCACAGCATCATCTTTCGGGATTTGAAATAGCTCAACTGGAATTCCATCACCTCCACTAGCTTTGTTCGTAGTGACGCTTTCTAAGGCCCACTTGACTTCACACTCCAGGATGTCTGGCTCTAGGTGAGTGATCACACCATTCTGGTTATCTTGGTCATGATGATCTTTTTTGTACCATTCTTCTGTGTATTCTTGCCACCTCTTCTTATTATCTTCTGCTTCTCTAAGGTCCATACCACTTCTGTCCTTTATTGAGTCCATCTTTGCATGATATGTTCCCTTGGTATCTCTAATTTTCTTGAAGAGATCTCTAGTCTTTCCTATTCTGTTGTTTTCCTCTATTTCTTTGCATTGATCACTGAGGAAGGCTTTCTTATCTCTCCTTGCTATTCTTTGGAACTCTGCATTCAAATGGGTATATCTTTCCTTTTCTCCTTTGCTTTTCACTTCTCTTCCTTTCACAGCTATTTGTAAGGCCTCCCCAGACATCCATTTTGCTTTTTTGCATTTCTTTTCCATGGAGATGTTCTCGATCCCTGTCTCCTGTACAATGTCACGAACCTCCATTAGACAAACATTTATCTAGTGCTTAGTATGTCAGTCACTGTTTTAGGCTTGAGAATGTGCCATTAAATAAAGGAAGGTCTTTGTCCTAAAAGAGTTTACCTTCTATTTTACATCTCCTGGATAAAATTGTTAGACTGCGTAATTCTATTTATGACATCATGTCATAATTCAATTTATGACATCACAAATTGTACAACATGCAACAAATATATCAAAACAACAATCCACAGGCCAATATCACTAATAAATATTAGTATAAAAATTATAAACAAGACATAATCAAATAGAATGCAGATGGTGTCAAAAGCTAGACTGACTAAGAATGGCTATTCCAGGATTTTAACCATGGCCTTAAATCAGGAAATCGACCAATATAATTTATTGTATGAACAAATTAAACAGAAACAGTACTTAAGTAATTAAACAGAAGAAAATCTGATAATATTCAACAATTCCTGAAATAAAACTCAAACAAAATAGGATGAGAAGGAAATGTATTATCTATATATAGAAGTAAGATATCGGTCCTGTTATTATATAAATTATTTTCCTAAAGCACAGACCTTTTCCCCTACATTTGAAGTAGCTGTATGGAATTAAAATTTTAATACTAGCTTTTACATTTTATCATAATAATTGTAGCTGTACAAGTTACAACACAAATTCAGGATTTAGACATAGACAATGCCTAAGCGTCCCCTGTTAAATGAAAGGCCCCAAACCCAATGAGCTTCCTGTGGAATTTCCAGTCACTTGAGCCTTGCACAGGAAAAGGGCTTAATAAATATTTTTTCAAGGTGAGCAAGCCACTTAACCTCCATGAGCCCCAGTTTTCTCATAGAATAGGAAGGTATGCCGTACCTATCTCATAGAGCTACTAAAACAATACAATCAATAATGTATGTGAAATTGTTTTGTGAACTGAAATGCCAAATAACCATAAGTTCCTTTGGCTAATATAAAAGAGAATATGCTTAGATGTCAAATGAGTAATGAAGACAACTTCTAAGAGTTTTCAGAGAAGTCTGAATAAGGTCATTCTAGGCATGCATTCTCAAGAAAAACTTCTTGAAGGAAACTATACTGGGCTATACACTTATCCTTACCTCCTCTGGCCATCACTATTGGATACTACAGTTGTTCATGTTTTGACTGTTCCTGATTACTGTGAGGCTTATCTGGAATTCTACCCATTGCCTAACAAATATTTAATGAGTATTTTTTTATGTGCTAAACACAGACACTGTTTTAGACCAAAGTGGCCAGTCTAGTTTCTTTCCTCAAAGAACTTATAATATGTGGAGAAATATTTCTAAAATTTCAAACGTATGTATACTAACAACATTACTTGTATAAACCATCTAAATTTGGTTTATTCAATAATTTTTAAACTTCATTCAGTTTTTAAATTTATAGCTTATGTTAGCTTTGACTAAAGCAATCCTATTTCTGAAATAACCAATTTTATGTTTTAGTTTCACATTTTTCAAATATGTGTTAGAGATTGCACATACATACAAAAATTGTTTGCTTGTGTACCAGCAAAATGATCTCCCAAACCACCAGTAATACATGCATCTCGCTTTTGAAAACAGAGAAGGAATACAGAGGAGTAAACAGTGCATTCAGATGCACGCACTGTACTTAGGACTACATGCACACACTGCACTGTATGATTAGTTTAATGTTGAGGCAGGTCTTGCATGAGGGCCAAATTTTGGTTGGCACCCCACTCCAGTGCTCTTGCCTGGAAAATCCCATGGATGGAGGAGCCTGGTGGGCTCCAGTCCATGGGGTCGCTAAGAGTCGGACATGACTGAGTGACTTCACTTTCACGCACTGGAGAAGGAAATGGCAACCCGCTCCACTGTTCTTGCCTGGAGAATCCCAGAGACTGTGGAGCCTGATGGGCTTCCGTCTACGGGGTTGCACAGAGTCGGACACGACCAAAGCGACTTAGCAGCAGCAGCAGCAAGAAGAAAGAGCTGTATTATCTTTCTTTCAACCCCTTATTAGGAAGGTCACTTGTCAACAAATGCAGGGGCGGCTCCCACCACAGTACCTGAAACAAGAAGTTGAACTTGCTGCCTGCTAGGGGAGGGCTTCCCAGGTGGCACTAGTGGTAAAGAGACACCCGGGTTCTATCCCTGGGTGAGGAAGATCCCTTGGAGGGGGGCATGGCAATCCACTCCAGTATTCTTGCCTGGAAAATCCCATGGACAGAGGAACCTGGCAGGCTACACAGTCACTGGGGTTGCAAAGAGCTGGCCACGACTGCAGCGACTTAGCAGCAGGGAAGGAAAGGCTTTGCTGTAGAACATACATCATCAAAACAAATGCAGTGTATTAGGAACTGTGGATTCAGGATCGGTGGGCTTTCAAATGAGCCTGGTTTGTTTATAGGTTTGTTGATTCTTAATGCAGAAGCCTGGAGAGCAGGGGTTGCTTACTTGAGATGTTGAGGCTCAGACTGGCTGGCTCTCAAAAGCTAGGGTTATTACTGACTGGCTGACTCTCAGAAGCTGGGTTCTGAGGCACAAAAATGCACATTTGAAAGGGGTTTAAGGCACGTGCTGGTGTGGCTGAAAAAATGTTTAGTACCTTTCTGGAGGACAGGAAAGTTTTATTCTTGCAATCAAAAGAAGAGATAACAAGTAGCAACATGATACTAAAGTGAACAACGAATTGATTTAACCAGTTAGCTTCAAAACTGTACCTACTGAAGAATTATTTACTTATTTTATTTTATAAATAGTAAAACCTGTTAGAGCAACCCTAACAGTTTAATCAGAACTGCCTGCATTACCCATCAAAGTTAGAAGGGGAGGCTTCCCTGGTGGCTCAGTAGTAAAGAATCCACCCGCCAGTGCAGGAGACACAGGTCTGATCCTTGTTCAGGAGGATCCCACATGCCACAGAACAACTAAGTCCATGCAGCACAACTACTGATCCTGCGCTCTAGAGCCCAGGAACCACAACTACCAAAGCCTGCATAACCCTAGAGCCTGCACTCCACCAGAAGAGAAGCCACTGCAGTGAGAAGCCTGCACCGCAACCAGAGCAACCCCACTCCTCACAACTAGTGAAAAGCCCATGCAGCAATGAAGACCCAGCACAGGCAAAGATACACAGAAGAAAAAGTGCCTGTCCGTAACTAAATAAACCTTTTCTTCTACTTGTTCTGGAACCCACCATACAGAGTTGTTCATGTGAAAATCAGCTTCCTTGGCATATGTGCTCTTGGATCTTTGCATGATATCTTATTACTCATCGGCCAGATTAGATTTAGCCACCTGTAGCAGGTGACTGCCTGTTTTGAAGATGTGCCTCAGAATTCCCAAAATGAAGTCTACATATGCGACACAGCCTTTATTAACTTTTATTATCCAAAACATCCCCACTTGAACACTGGTTACTCAAATCTTTTAGAACAGTGACTAACAGACAGATACATGTTTGTGTAGTGCACACGTGGACTCAGGAATCCTCAGGTGCACAAATGGCTTATTACTCATTCAAAACACATTTTTGCTAGTACTTTAAATATGGAAGTTATGGTTTTCTGTCTCCTTACTAACCAACACCTCTGAACTACACAGAATAGATCCAGGCAACAGATTCATGATTTTTAAAATGTACGAAATATGATTTCTTTTATATAGAAATACACACAAGTACACATATACCCACACACGTGCCCTTCCCTCAACTTGTGTGTGCATGTATACTTCCATTAAATGCCCTAAACACTGGGTATTTTTTTTTCTTTAAACTGCATTTGAAATTTAGTTTATAAATAATTCCCAAAATTTGGTGTCATGGGACAAAGTTCACAACTAATTTAGACATAACAACAAGCATGTGAGCCTCTTATATCACTAATTCACATTTTGTAAAATGTACTAAAGTATTATACTGAAGAATTATCATTTATGGCATGGGAGTACAGAGTTCATTGTTTTAATTAAATCTGACTGATCAAGTTTTAAAACATTAAGATATATTGGGACTGCTCTGTTGCAAATCATATAAAATCTTCTTGGAGTGTGACATTGCTATTATCTTTCCCTGTGGACTCCAACTGTGCTTCTTCTCTTCATTTTTGAAAAAATAATGTGACATAGTTAACTAATATTCTCCAGGTCTATATATCATGATGTATAATTCACCACAGTTGCTAGGGAATGTGGCCTTTCCCATTATACTGTTAATAAACAGATATTAATAATGATAACAGTAACAATAACTTACATTCTTATCTGTTCTTTCATTCATATTTATGATTTATAAAACTTTGCTGAGTTCCTACTAGGTGCCAATATTCTGTGAGATGCTTCAAGAGATACAAACCCAAAGAGTCTGCAATGTAATGAGAGGCTTATATTGTTACCCACAGAATCTTGGTAATTTATAATTTGAACATGAGCTTCAAATGTAGATAAAGTGGTTCTGACTCAATCACTTACAACCAGGGTGGGTTGTGGCAAGTTACCTAATTATTCTAAGCCTCAATTTCTGCATTTGTAAAATGAAGACAGTGGCAATAATACCCTCACTGAGACTTTGCGGAGAGTCACAGAAATTATGTGAGCAATATGCCTACACAGTGCCCAGAACACTGTAAACATAAGCTTAATTTTAAAAACTACTTTTTAAAATTCTAGAATATATATAATTGATATTCAAAGAGCAGGAATTATTGTTTTCCTATTATACAGAGAGGTACAGAAAAGGGAAATGACTTATTCAGGGTCACCCAGCAAGTTATTGGCAGGTCAATACCAAAAAGTATCCTCAAGAAAAAGCGTGTCCAAAGGTGGCTGGCATCAGTCACTTAGAACTTTTCTTTAACTCAGAATACAGCTTCTCAAGTGAAATCATCAGGGAAGGGATGATTCACAACTACTGTGGTGAAGCAAAGAACATATTTATTAGTTTTAATCCATGTACTTGCTTCCAACCTACCAAAGGATGGGATCTTGTAAAGTTCTGACCATGAATCAGAATCATATACTGTGTGTATAGAAGGGGTATTACTGCTTTTCTACCTCCAGGCTTAGGTCTGATTATGCTGCATCTCTCAAACAGCCCTCACTTCTGACACTAGCCAAGAGAAGATAGGCCTCGATCTAAAATGCCCTCTTGAGTGGGTCTATTATGTTCTTTGAGACTCTCATTAGCTTATCTTCTGTGCTACAGATTGCATTTGGCAAATCCCCAGTGGGCAGGATCCCATTTAAAAACAAAAACTTAAGGATTGAGAGTAGAAAAGAAATTGATCTCATTTGGTATTTCCAATGCACCACTTCTGGTAGTGTGTTTGGGTCGCCCCTCCAGACAGGGAAGGGTGGCACATTGGTCACTCAGCCATGTCCGAATCTTTGCAACCCCCTGGATTATAGCCTGCCAGGCTCCTTTGTCCATGGAATTTTCCAGGCAAGAATACTAGAGTGGGTTGCTCTTCCCTTCTCCAGGGGATCTTCAAGGATGTCTTTTCCTGACTTTCTGAAGCTCTATGTATAAAGAAACTAAATTAATAAACAAGAAAATGTAACAGTGGAAGTTTCAGTGGTCTACCTTCCCCACCAGGCTATGCATCTTCATCTGTGATCGGCCTTGCACAGTGGTAGGCACAAAGAAAAGCTGCCAGGCAGAGCAGAAATAAAATTATATCTGGAATCAATCAGACAGTAGTTCATGTCTTGTCCCAGGTCCTTGCTAGCTATACTGAATTAACTAAATTGTGTAAATTATTTAAGCCTCAGTTTCTTAATCTGTAAAATAGGGATAATGCTACCTTCTCTACAGAGTTGTTTTGAAGATTACAAAATGCAAAGCATGTGTCACATAGTAGAAATGCAATAAATAATTTATTATTATTACAGTAGATGTCTAATGAATGCTTACTGAATGAGAGATTATGAATTATGGCAATGCTTACTGTGAGCCTCCGAACTCTGTACTTACTGAAAATTATGCATCATTGTTTTCTCTCTCTCCATTTCAGAATTACTTTTGCCAAACAGAATTAAAGAACAGGGAGTGGGGAGGGATTTTATTTATTTGAGGTACAAGTAGAACCCTTATTTATAAAAATCCTCTTAAATGAGCCAACATTCTCTCACTGACTATATAATAAATAAAGACACATAATATACCCCAAACTATACATACTGTATATATAATACACATACATACTAAGTATTTTTGTGTGTATTGTGTATACACACACACACACACACATATATATATAATTTAGTATAGTATTTAACCAAATGCTCTCTAAATGGGAAGAGAAGTATAAAAAAGACCTCCATGCCGTACCTTTGCAAGAGCACTGCTTTAATGGCCATGTGCAGAGGACGGACAGCAGCAGGCTAGCCAAACAGCCACCATATGGTCAGCTGGAAGAGGAAAAACCTCCATGTAGGAGGGCAGAACTGTTCCAAAGACATATCAAAGTGCAGTTTGCAAGAACATGGCATCAAATCACCTGGGATGCTCAGGGAAGAAAGGTGATGGGGCTCAGGCCTACATGACAGCAGTCAATAGACTATGGAAAATATTTATTTAATTTTTTTGTGTGTGACTGTTGCTATTTTTAAGCAAAGCGAATGATGTTTTTATCATTAAAAGTTTTTTTTTTTTTTTTTTTCCTCTGAATGGGTATGGGGAAAGGGTTGATAAAGCTAATTAGATATAAGAGGTCACACCCACTGGGGTTGAAAATGGGACCATGTTACTGTCTATGGCACATGGTTTACTAGCTTTGACTCCGACTTGCAAGTGCAAATCCAAGAGACAGACATCATCATGCAGGTCCTGTAATGCAGAGTCTCTTTGGAATCACACACACCTGGGTTGGTTCAAATCCATATCTTAAGTGGAGAATCTTGGACATATATATTTCATTTCATATATTATACATTTGCTGTGCTGTACTTAGTTGCTAGTTGTGTCCAACTCTTTGCAACCCCATAGACTATAGCTTGCCAGGCTCCTCTGTCCATAAGGATCCTCCAGGCAAGAATACAGGAGTGGGTTGCCATGCTCTCCTCCAGAGGATCTTCTCTTCCAGGGATCGAACCCAGGTCTCCCAAAGTACAGGCAGATTCTTTACCATCTAAGCCACCAGGGACGCCCAGGGATACTGGAGTGGGTAGTCTATCCCTTCTCCAGGGGAACTTCCAGACTCAGGTATTGAACTGGGGTCTCCTGCATTGCAAGCAGATTCTTTACCAGCTGAGCTACCAGGGAAGCCCATATATCATACATACATATGTGTAATTGAGTTTTAGTTGAGATTAAATAGAGTATTAAGTAATTAGTAAATGATAGCTATATTATTTTTACTAAAAATAGTACTTTGCTGTACACACGCACACACACACACCCCACATGCACCCTACATGTGGCCCTGACAAGGAGAGGATAGATATTTGGATTAAACTGACATTGGTCCTTGAGTTGACTTCTTTTCAGAAGGTTCCTACTCCTGTCCTATAAATAAGCTACATAGATTTTCCTACCATCTCACCAGGCTTTTGCATCATTCTTGCTGCATGGGTCATCTTTTTCCAAAATATACTCCCCAAATTAAATACAAATCAAGGATTGAAGGGCCAAAAAGTCCTTGTTATTAATCCACATATGCAAACAGACTCATCTGTTTAATCTTCACAAAAACAAACCCCTATCTGCAAAGACTCATTAACAATGAACTTACCAATAGTATGAGAATTTATACCCAGAACTATAACCATTTAAAGTTAAATATTACATGTCCATATTTTTCAAAAGTCTTTTAGCTGTTTTAGCCTAGTTAACCTTCAGCCTCCTTCCATGTTTCTCAGACCTTGTCTGCTTTTTCTCTCTCCACTCTGGTCCTCTCTCATCTGCTGTCCATCTGTCTTCCTCCAAATTCTCTTCCTCTAAGTTTCTAAGATTTAGAATTTCAATCTCTACCACCGTCCTCTCAATTTTGCTGATAGAAACTACTTCTTGGAGTTGCTATTCCATGATATCTTAGTTACTTGGTTAACAAAGCTATACCTTATTAATGATTTTTTAATCTTGAAAATTTTTACTTAATTAGTTCACTATGTTCCATTCTCTCCATTCTTGTGTTGATTAATTAATTAATCTCTATTAATTAATCTCAATTACTCACCAAATTAATTAATTAATCTCCATTCTATTAATTCTCCCTGTTCACATAAGTGGTATGGATTCAACCTCCTAAAGGGGCCCTGCAGACACAGGAGCTAACACTTGTTGAGCATTTCCTATGTTCCAAATATTGTGCCTTCCTCTACATCTCTTATCTCAGGTAAGTGGCAGATTACGTGCAAGAGTATCAGATATGTTTAGCAGCAAAGAACTAGTATTTTTTTTTATCTTACCGACATCAGGCCCTAAAGTCTAGAAGGATCATTATCACCCTGATCCTCCCATCTTCAAGGAGAACTCTTTCTGCAGAGCACTATTACTCAATCATGTAGAGAATAATGTCACCAGATACTGCATCCTGCCCCAGTGCTGTCCAGTTGAATTTTCTGCAATGGTGCAACTATTTCATATCTGTGCTGTACAGGATGGTAGTCACTGGTCAGACTAAGCTATTGAGCACTTGAAACGTAACTAGTGTGAGTGAGGAACCAAATTTTAAATTTTAATTAATTTTAATTAAAATTCCCATATATAGTATACAGTGATAAAATTCCCATAGTAGTAGACAGAGATACTACAATGTACAGCAGAGTTAGACTTTTCAGGGTAGCAACAAGCTTGGGTGTGGTAGGGGAAGCACCTTTTGGTCTTCTGGATGTACAATTTCACAGGCAACACAAATACCAGTTGGGATTGTTGAACTGGGTGCCAAGGTGACTTGTCAATGAGCTTTCATGTATTAAAAAAGACTGTCAAAAACAGATCATTCATGCTGAGGCTCACCTCCACAGGTGCCAAGGAGCATCTTGCCTTGGGGAAGAAAGCAAATCTATACTCCATGATTAGCATGTGATTATATTTTACAGACAGGCATCAATGCTTGGTGATTTTGATGTGCTTTTATCTTGTGAGATTTATTTAAAGAAGCATATGCATGGCTTAGAGCCTTAGGGAATGATAACAAACATAAGAAAACATAAAAGAAAGCAAAAGAAAACCTGCTTCATTTGTAAAAAAAAAAGGACTTGTTACCCTTTCAGTATCTCCAAATTCTATACCAGCACCTCTTCTCTCAAGTCCTTCTCTAACTCAACTCTTACAAGGATGTCTTTCTGTATTCATCCATCAGGGAAAGTTCTTGCCCACGCTCCATTCCCAACTTCTAGCTTTTAGTAGAAGAAGCCAAAAAGGGCAAGAGAAAGACAATGCTGACTAGAAGGTTGAGAAGAGTGAGTTAGAATGATTTTTCATTGTTTTGGAAATGTTTTATTTCCCTTAAAAAGATGAAGTTAATTTTTATAAATAAAATTTTAACTTGTTTCTAGATGATGGAAATTTTTACCCTCGTTCTTCTTACTTTCCATAATTCAATTAAAATAAAGAAGAACAACTGTGAAAAAAACATTAACTCCACACAGTATCCTGCCCTGCTTTTCTATGTTGGTATTTCAACGATTATCACTCTGGAACAGATGGATCTTTACAGTGTCCATGTTGTTAACATAATGCTGCCCAGGAACTATTTATGTTTAATTTTTTTCCACATTCATTTGGTATTTATTTAGAAATGTCCCTGAACAAGACTGTTCCCATTAAAAAGTCACAGGATGGGATAAGGCATTTAGAACATATTGCAAAACTGCCCCCAGCTTAGCCGTCAACTTTACATATATACATTTCCTTATGTAAGTTTGCATAGTACTTTATAGGCTATTAAAAGTAAGACACTTCACTAAAGTGCTCACCATTTAAATAAAGGATAGTGAGTAGGTTAAAAGTTCAGAACTAAAAGAACAAAAGGACTAGAACTCAGTAACAAAACCATACTCTAACCAGAGTATTTAAAGGCACTCGCTTTTTCAAGTCAGTTTCAGCTTCAAATATTTTCAGTATGGACTCTTGAGTTCATTTATATTTATCAGATTATGGATGCCAATTTTGTTTAGAAACGATTATTTTTGATATCAAAATATTAAGTAGAGCACATCTACTGTCTGATGAGTGATTTTGTTTCTATAGCTGTTGCTTTCTGAATGCTGGACTAGGTCCAAAGGTGAGAAGAGGAAAGGCTCTATTCCAAGAACATCTCAAAATTTTAACGGAAATATGTTACTTGTGGTAATAACTTTTTCTTCCCGTCTCCTATTTTGCTAATATTTGCTATATTACCCACACTATGAAGGCCGTCCTGGAAGTGCTAGAATTATGTTTTCAAAGAGAAGAATAATTTTGATGTTCTTTCAAAGTTCTCATATAGAAATGTACAAAATATATGTCAGGTAATGATACTCTTATTTGATATGAAAATTTTTGACGTAAATATTGAGATGGGTAGATCCTGAAATAGGATCAAAGAAAGCTGTAACACTGGACACCACTGCAACACAAAGTCTCTGCAGAAAGAAAAGAGGAATATTGCATTTTATGTAAAATACTGCCATATTTTTGCTCATTACAACAGATGTTCTCATTGGACATCTTTCTACACTATGTCTCTAAATAGATGATAAACAAGTCTTTTAGTAAGTCATTTATTTGGGGGATCCTTGCACATATTTTATTAATGACAGGTAGATTTTGAGTTTTTCAATGTTAATTTAATACATAAAATTATGTACAGCTGTTTTCTGATTCAGTACTGTGAGCCTTTCATTATTATTATTGCAATTCTCTTTTGGCTATTATCCTTGCTTAATAAAAAACTATAACCTGTGATATTTCTTGGTTTCAACACACCGGAGTGATATGATACTTCACTATTAAAAATGGTGGCTCACAGTGGTTAAGAAAGATGGGCTGTGTGATAAGCAATAAGACAAATAAAATCAGGAGGCTGTCCTTACCTCACCGATTATTAAGAATCTCTTCTTGAAAGTAACAAGTGGAGATAATGTTGTCATTCCTAGGCTATTTTAAATTATAAATGCCCTATCATCCAAATTAATGCAATCCAGTTTTCTGAAAAATTTAAGTTTAAACAATGATTTCCCCAATATTTTAGAAAACAATACAAAGAGCTATACCAGTTCATGATTTGTTTCTTAAATTTGAATGTTGCATTGATTCACATCTGCTTTTATGACTCAGGTGCTTCAGTGAAGGAGTAATATATTATGAGGGCCCCAATCAAACCATGTAATTTCTTTGATTCTATGATGATGAGTTTCTTTTATAAGGCAATTTAGCCAAGATAATGGAGAAAGCAATGGCACCCCACTCCAGTACTCTTGCCTGGAAAATCCCATGGATGGAGGAGCCTGGTAGGCTCCAGTCCATGGGGTCGCAAAGAGTCAGAACGACTGAGCGACTTCACTTTCACTTTTTACTTTCATGCATTGGAGAAGGAAATGGCAACCCACTCCAGTGTTCTTGCCTGGAGAATCCCAGGGATGGGGGAGCCTGGTGGGCTGCCATCTCTGGGGTCGCACAGAGTCAGACACAACTGAAGCAACTTAGCAGCAGTAGCAGCAGCAGCCAAGATAAAATTTTCCAAAGTTTCCATGTAATGCAAACTATATACTATGGACCTAAAAGCAAAGTTTTCCATTATCAAAAATATTTGAGAAATAACACACACAAAACTCTCCTTCTGGTGATTCATATTACACATCAACATATCAGAAACTCATTAATTGGATTCCATAACTGCTTTTGAAATATATATTATCTTCTAGTATAACCCATAGTAGTCATAGCAAAGCAGCAAATAACTCTATGTGACATTGAAACATTTCCAATACAGAAGAGGGAACTTTTAGCAAGTGATCAAGAAGCAAAGAAAAATCATAAGTAAATAATCCTAGGACTGAAAAAAGAGAAACAGCTAGAGCTACAGCATAGATGATCAAAAAAGACCACTATAAGCACTTTGATTTCAACAAAATTTAAAGCCAAGATGAATTTTATACAATTTTCTGAAATTGCTTTCTAGAAATAATATAAAAAATCACTCAAGAAAAAACAAAATTCTAGAAATCAATTATCATTATTAAGTATGAAATCAGTAATCAAAAATTTTACTCCAAACCATTTCTGTAGCAAGTGATAATATATTCATTTTCTAAAAATTTTTTCTATAAGTTTTAGTAAATGCCTTACTAAATCTTCCTTCAACAGAAAATCTCAATCGTATAAAATTGTGTTAGACAGAGAAAATTAGAGAAAGTTATCCATCTGTTTTGTTTTATGGCACTAGTATAACTTTATACCCAAACCAGATAATTCAATGTCTCCGAAATTAAATTAAATTAAAAACAATATTTAACAAACCAAAAAACATAGAGACCAGTCTCAGTTATAAACAAAAATTTAATTAAATTATTAGCAAAAGAATGTAGTATATTAAATACTACCTTACCAACCACAGATTTTTCCTAGTTACCAAAAGGCAATAAAGCTAGTGGAGGTGATGGAATTCCAGTTGAGCTATTTCAAATCCTGAAAGATGATGCTGTGAAAGTGCTGCACTCAATATCCCAGCAAATTTGGAAAACTCAGCTGTGGCCACAGGACTGGAAAAGGTCAGTTTTCATTCCAATCCCAAAGAAAGGCAATGCCAAAGAATGCTCAAACTACCGCACAATTGCACTCATCTCACATGCTAGTAAAGTAATGCTCAAAATTCTCCAAGCCAGGCTTCAGTGGTACATGAACCGTGAACTTCTAGATGTTCAAGGTGGTTTTAGAAAAGGCAGAGAAACCAGAGATCAAATTGCCAACATCCACTAGATCATGGAAAAAGCAAGAGAGTTCCAGAAAAACATCTATTTCTGCTTTATTGACTATGCCAAAGCCTTTGACTGTGTGGATCACAATAAACTGTGGAAAATTCTGAAAGAGATGGGAATACCAAACCACCTGACCTGCCTCCTGCAAAAGCTGTATGCAGGTCAGGAAGCAACAGTTAGAACTGGACATGGAATGACAGATTAGTTCCAAATAGGAAAAGGAGTACGTCAAGGCTGTATATTGTCACTCTGCTTATTTAACTTCTATGCAGAGTACATCATGAGAAACGCTGGCTGAAAGAAGCACAAACTGGAATCAAGATTGCCGGGAAAACTATCAATAACCTCAGACATGCAGATCATACCACCCTTATGGCAGAAAGTGAAGGGGAACTAAAAAGCCTCTTGATGAAAGTGAAAGCGGAGAATGAAAAAGTTGGCTTAAAGCTCAACATTCAGAAAATGAAGATCATGGCATCTGGTCCCATCACTTCATGGGAAATAGATGGGGAAACAGTGGAAACAGTGTCAGACTTTATTTTTTGGCTCCAAAATCACTGCAGATGGTGATTGTAGCCAGGGTTGCAAAAGAGTTCGACCCTACATAGCAACTGAGCAACAGCAACAATGAAGGCAATGTGGTCTTGGAACATGAACAGACAGTGGACCAACTGAACAAAGAGCTCTGACACAGGGGGACTTAATACAAGACAAAGGTGGTATCACAGATTGGAGAGTAATAGATACTGTGAAATTGACTATCTACATGAAAAAATAAAATACTATCAGATGTCTATTTCACACTTGATATAAAACTGAGTTCCAGATGGATTAAAGATCTAAATGTGAAAACTAACCCTTTAAACTTTTAAAATAAGGCAATTTTTATTTCTGATTTCAGGTTATAAAAAAAATTCTAGAAATCATTAAAAAACAAGCACAATAAAAAAAATAAAAATAAAAGCCTACTAAAGTTGATGACATCAGAATTTCTGTTCAAAGTCTCTCTATAAGTTTAAAAAACAAGGAACAGACCCAAAGGAGATAACTGATAAAGATAATTATTCAGATTTAAGAACTCTTATTAACAATTATTAAAATATCAAACAACCTAACGAAAAGGAAGAAAAAGGATATAAATAGGTTCTTCACAGAAGAAGAAATCAGAATTAATTATAAACTTATAAAAAGATGCTCGACCTTATTAGTAAACAGGGAAATGTTGATAAAAGGAAATACCACTTCACATCATCACATCAGCAAAGACTGAAAGTTTGCTAATGCCACAATGTAAACAAATACAGTCTGAAGAGCAACTGGTCATTAAACTGCTTCAACCCAACAGTGTTAGGTCATACATATTCAAAAGGAGACATAACAACAATATTAACTGTAATATCACTATGAATAGAAAACCTTAAGAACAACCTGACTGTCCAAAGGAAAAATGAATAGACTAGGATATATTTATACAGTAGAGTATTACACAGAAGTTAAAATTAATGACTCGTAGTTATAAGATTAGGAGAAGGCAATGGCACCCCACTCCATTACTTTTGCCTAGAAAATCCCAGGGACGGAGGAGCCTGGTGGGCTGTAGTCCATGGGGTCTCTAGAGTCGGACCCGACTGAGCGAGTTCACTTTCACTTTTCACTTTCATGCACTGGAGAAGGAAATGGCAACCCACTCCAGTGTTTTTGCCTGGAGAATCCCGGGTACGGAGGAGCCTGGTGGGCTACCGTCTCTGGGGTCGCACAGAGTCGGACACGACTGAAGCGACTTAGCAGCAGCAGCAGTAGCAGCAGTTACAAGATTAAATATCAAAGTACAGCAAAAGAAACAAGTTGCAGAAGGACAAAAACAGCATGATACTGTTTGTATATATTGTGAAATCTGTAAGCAATATATTGTTTACATGCATACATACTATGTTCTAAAAGATAGGAACTTCTGAGGAGGGAGGTAAATGGGACTAGGGAGGAACACACAAGTGGATTCAAATATATCTATAATGTTTTAGTGCTTAAAATTATCTCAAGCAAATAAAGCAAAATTAAAAAATTTGATGGGGCTAAGTAGTGAGTAGTACATGGGTTTTGTTTTGCTATTCTTTATAGTTTTGAATGTTTTTAGATTTTAAAATAAAAACATTTTAATAAGAAACAAGAGTATAGTGAGCTTGGGGAACTCAAATATAACTAACACCAATAATGTATCACTATCCTAGCTTATAATGACTTGCCTGGATCTCAAGGCTAAGGAATAACTGCATTAATTTTTTCCCAGCTCTAATTGGGATAAAATAACACCTTTCCCCTCAACATCCATCTTTGGCTTCCAATCTGGACTGCTTACTGGATCCTCCTTTTGTTTCCCTCCTCAACTCTATAGCAACACCCTGGTACAAAGCTTTCGGACTCCAGAAGTTGATTTTTAATCCAGGTGGTGAGTACTGAATCAGTTCCCTGGCAGACCTGTCCCCACCAGTCCCAACCCATCTGCTTAGATTCTTCCCTGAATGTGGGTACCCTGTGGTATATTCATATTATGACCCATTTCACAGCAGTTAAAATTAATGAAGTCTTGCCACACTTCTCAACATTGATACATCAAAACATAATGAGAAACGAGAGAAGCAAGTGCTCCTCCCAGGAGTCATTTATTTTGCCCTCCTAGGGCTTGGATTCTGCCTACAGCATGGTCTCAGCTGGAAGGAGACACTGCTATTGCATGGCTACAGCAGGTGAAGATTCTGAAACAACATGGGAAAAGCTTTTGCTCCAATGTATATTGAAAAAAAAAAAATGAGCAAAAGACAAAATTATACCTCTGATAGGTTTTCACATCGTAAAAATTATATACATGGACCAGGACTGGAAGAGAATAGAGAAAAATGAAAATAGACTTTTTTTTTTAATGTATCAGGATTATGGGTAATTTTCATCCCTCTTTTTTGTAATCCATCAATATTGTTATGTGTTTGTGTAACAAGTTATTTTAAAATGTTAAAAAACGTAGGTTGTAGGACAGATAGAATCAATCTGTAATCTTGCTGGAAATGAACAGGAGTTTTCGGAATTGGTAATGAGCTTCAATTCTGCTCTCTGAAGCAGTTTATCTACAATTTCAGGACAGTCATTTCACATGTTCTGGAATAAGAATGATAGGGCACCACTGTACTACACAGATGTCTGAAATTTTAATCATAATTTGCTTTTCAAAGTCTTTTACAATTTAATTACTTCATTTGCATTATAGAGATGGTGAACACAGATTACAAGCATTTCAAAGGTAGTCGGTGGAATCAGTGTGAACAAACAATCTGACTGGTGCTATTGGAAGGTTAAGATCCTGCTGGTGGAATGAACATAGTCCAGTAGAGTGAATGCCACACTGGGAAGGTGATGAAGTGCTTCTGGGAGCAGAAGTATGGCATCTGGTCAAAATGATAGGCTTTGGTGTTCAGAAGCCCTCGGTTCCAATCCTAGCTCTGCCACTGGGTAGTCTTGAACACCAATTTGGTTTATCTTGGTTTCAGTTTTGTCTTTGGTGAAATGGGGATAATAATGACCTGACAGAATGAATGTGAGTGTGAACTGAGGTAGCAGAGACACAACAGATAGCCAGGGACCTGGCCTATAACAGAAAAGAGAAAGTGAAAATGTTAGCTGCTCAGTCGGGTCTGACTCTTGTCTGACGCACGTGTCTGACCCATTGACTGAAGCCTGCCAGGCCCACAGAATTTTCCAAGCAAGAATAATGGAGTGGGTGGCCATTCCCTTCTCCAGGGGATCTTTCCAACCCAAGGATCAAACCTAGGTCTCTCATATTGCAGGCAGATTCTTTACCATCTGAACCACCAGGGAAGCCCAGCCTGTAACACATGCTCAATAAAAAGCTGCTTTTATTTTTCACTCAGCTCCTTTTCCTTAAGTTTCATTATAGATTGCACTTAACTAGCTATATAATATAGGTGGACCACTTCTGAGCAGACCTATAGGTAGCGTAGCAATTTACGTGAACAGTAATTGCCAAGGATGTTGTAGGTATGGTGAAAGCTATTATTTGAAGAACAATCACAACTATGAAGCAGCACATGCCAACTTTCCTGTCCATGAATCTCTCCGCCTAGGACAAATCCATAGATAATGCATCCATGTTACACAGAGCTGAACATATACTGTCAGCCTGCAGAGCCAAAGCAATATCTTGTGAGAGTGTTTCAGGTACCCCACATGCGTGGGTTGGTAAATCATTTCTAAACTGGTGATTTGCTAAATGTTCATATTAACAGTAAAGGAATAGAAAGAAAGCAAACAGAAACAAACAAACAAACAAAAAAAGCAGAAACAAAAGTAAGTTGAACTCTTAGATTTACTTAGGCAAGTCACTTTATACCTTCCCTATCACTCTCTAAAAAGTAAGGAAAGGGAATAGGAATCTATTGCAAAGTCCAATCCATTCTTATAGGGCTGTGACATAGGATCTGGAAACAAGAAGAAACCCCTTACCATAAGTATCCAGAGAACCACTGGTTTCTCTCTCTCATTTTCTGTTTTCCAGAGTCCATATCCTCATCTCCAAGTACTACTCGATGATCAAGGAAGGAAACAGGAGGAAATGAAGAAGGATAGATCAATGATATTGATCTGAGCTTAGGAAAAATCTCTGAAAGCAGCTGTACCCACAGATGCATCTCTCATACATCTGCATGGGAGATATAGAGAGGCTGCTGAATCTCAGAGATGAGGCTGCATCTTCTCCTCAGGAATATCCCCAACCATATCCTATTGGCATCAGTCCTGATGGGATACCAATCATCTAAAGACTCCATATATGTTACCTTCCTGGGAATTCCCTGGCAGTCCAGTGGTTTGTTGTTGTTTAGTTGCTCAGTTGTGTCCAATACTTTGCAACCCCATGGAGTACAGCATGCCAGGCTTCTCTGTCCTTCACTATCTCCTGGAGTTGGCCAAGTTCGTGTTGATTGAATTGGTGATGCCATCCAACCATCTCATCTTCTGTTGCTCCTTTCACCTCCTGCCTTCAATCTCTCCCAGTTATCAGGGTCTTTTCCAATGAGTAGGCTTTTTTCATCAGGTGGACAAAGTGTTAGAGCTTCAGCTTCAGCATCAGTCCTTCCAATGAGTGTTTAGGGTTGATTTCCTTTAGGATTGACTGGTTTGATCTCCTCACAGTCCAAGGGACTCTCAAGAGTCTTATCCAGCACCACAGTTCGAAAGCATCAATTCTTTGGCATTCTGTCTTCTTCTTTATGGTCCAGCTCTCACATCTGTATATGACTACTGGAAAGACCATAGCTTTGACTATATGGGCCTTTGTAGGCAAAGTGATGTCTTTGCTTTTGAAAGCACTGTCTAGGTTTATCATAGCTTTCCTGCCAAGAAGCTATCATCTCCTAACTTTATGGCTGCAGTCACCATCTCCAGTGATTTTAGGGCCCAAGAAGAGGAAATCTGTCACTGCTTCCACCTTCTCCCCTTCTATATGCCACAAAGTGATGGGACTGGATGCCATGATCTTCATTTTAACATTGAGTTTTAAGTCAGCTTTTTCTCTCTCTCTCTTTTTTTTTTTCCTTACCATGGCTTGTGGGATCTTAGTTCCCTGACCAGGGATCAAAGTTGGACCTTCAGCAATGAAATTGCAGAGTCCTAACCACTGGACACCTTCCACTTTCTGCTAGAGGGGAACTAAGATCCTGAAAGCCATGTGGTCAAAGAAAAAAGATAAAAACCACAACCTTCCCACTTCACCCCCGGTCCTCATTTTTTTTTTTTTTCCTCTTTCTGTCTGAACCTTGTTCATTTTTATTGGGAAAAAAATACAATAGATCTCACATTAAAGTTTTTATCTTCCTCCAGGGGTATATTTCTTCCATTTACTTGAAGAATTGTGCCCAGAAAATAGGTTGAGAATGAAATTACACCAAGAACGAAATAACTTACAGAACTTCAACATTTTGGGTTGAATCACTTATTTTAAATCTCTGCTAGTCTCTGGGATTCATATAGATATTTGTCCTGTTGCATCATTGTGGGATATCTGACAAATGTTTTGTTGGTAGCTTGGAAAGGAAAGACACGTATTGAAGACAAGGCCATGGAATGTATATGACAGGGTCTGTATGAAGACCCCAGTTCCTGTGAGCTCTCAGACTTACTTAGGCAAATCACTTTATACCCTCCCTTTCATCCCCTAAGGTTTCTTGTCTGGCAAGCAGGGACAGTATTTTTTGTCCAATTTACCTTACATGGTTGTCATAAAAATAAAATTTTGAAGACCTATATAATAGAGCCTTGAGAAAAACATAAGCATACACATAAGCCATTGCTATATTTTGCCTCCAAATACCATTTGGGGACTTATTTCTTTGGAATTCAGTTATAGTTTTCCTCAGAGGTCATCTCTCACCTCTTCAAAAACAGTATCATTTAGAGAATGTTACAGACTAAACTGTGTCCCCTCCAAAGAAGTATGTAGAAGCTCTAACACCCAACATGACTGTATTTGAAGATAGGGCCTTTAAGAGGTAATTGATGGGGCTGGTGTCCTTACGAGCAGAAGAGACACCAGATCTCCTTCTCCATATGCACAGGGAGGAAAAGTCACATAAGGACACAGCGAGCAGACAGCTGTCTGCAAGCCAGGAAGAGACCTCTCACCAGGAACTGAATCTGCCAGCACCTTTATCTAGGACTTCCAGCCTCCAGAATTGTGAGAAAATAAATGCACACTGTTGAAACCACCCAGTTGGTAGTACCTTGTCAGCACGAGCTGACTGATACAGAGAGGAAGAATGCAGGGGTACCTGATTAGCCCCATTCTGGACTCAGGTGTCTACACTTCTAGCCTCATGCCACCTATTTCCCAATACTTTAGAGGGCACTAGGAAAAGACAAAAATGACTATAAGGACCCCTATCTCCCTCTTGCCTTAACCCTTTCCCTCCCAAAAGTAGCCTGAGTATCTGAGGTTTCCACCGCTAGGCACATCTTCCAGCCATAGTTGGGAATCAAATACATAACAAACCTTGAGGACATCCTCATATATTCACTGGCTCCATTAAAGTAGCTTTCCAGCTTGAGAAAGGCCCCCAAGGGCCTTACAGGGGGTGTCCTCATCAGCCACAAGCAACCCAAGGCCCTGGGATATAGATGCCTACTGCTGCTGCTGCTGCTAAGTCGCTCCAGTCTTGTCCGACTCTGTGCAACCCCATAGATGGCAGCCCACCAGGCTTCCCCGTCCCTGGGATTCTCCAGGCAAGAACACTGGAATGGGTTGCCATTTCCTTCTCCAGTGCATGAAAGTGAACAGTCAAAGTGAAGTCGTTCTGTCGTGTCGACTCTTAGCCACCCCATGGACTGCAGCCTACCAGGCTCCTCCGTCCATGGGATTTTCCAGGCAAGAGTACTGGAGTGGGGTGCCATGCCTTAGGCATCTTAGATGCCTAAGATATGAGCTAAACCAAAAAATGACTAGTCTTGCACCTCAACTGTCCTTACACAATGGAAAAACCTTCCCAGCTGCATCTGAATTGTGGGCTCTTTATTGTGGTTGAGATTTAAAGTCATTATTGTACAATGGTAGAAGTCAATGTTAAGGTTTGTCTAATTTTACTCCTACACGTTTATTAATTTGTTGTACCTTATCCAGCTGAATCCAGCTATATTTCAGACTCTACTAAACTAATACACGATCTGCTATAACTGCCTGCCACTTGGTCATCCTTCCAAACACTGTGGACATATCTTGGATCAGAAATACTATTTTAAAAACCACAAAAAATCCTGCATTCTATATTTTTTCTTTTCCTTTGCTTTTTTAAGGAGGGGGACACATTGACATAAATCCCTGGCAGGTGATTTTGCAAGTCTCAGTATAGCCTATGCTGTTATCCAGACTAAAGAAAATACTGTTTCATTTCACTGCCAGCTCTCTGGCCATGCAACTGCTCTCAGATGGACTTTACTAAAAGAGCACTTCAAATCAGCACCACAGAAAGGATGCCATTCCGAGTCTGTCAAAGCCATTTTCCCTCTCCCTTTTCAGCTGCACTTTTCCACCTGCACAAAATCCCACCTACTTCCTGAACCAAAGCAGGCATTTTGTGAGGAATCCTGGCTTTACTAGCAGGAGGGGTCCGAAAATAGCTGTTTAGCCATAAATTCAGAATCTGGTATGCCTGGTGTGAGCTCTGGGTACCTGGGGCCTGACCAAATGGTAATCCTCTCCTTCCCTCTGTATTCTGGGCCTGGTCCACATGGTCTGGCCTTCTGCCTCAGCTTCCCACTGGGACTTCAGTCCTTTGCAGAGCCACAACCCTCTGGACTAAGGCCCTACACACTGCCTGCTCCTCAAAGATATTTCCCCTGGGGAGGAAAAATCAAGCTCTCTCTTTCCTTTCTTCCTTCTTCCTGACAGTCATTGTCTTTCTAACAACTGGCTAGGCTCCTGTCTGAATACAGAGGAATACTACTGTATTATAAAGATTGAGTATTTGGTGCCAGATTTGAATACATCCTGGTGGGGTGATAGTGGCTTGACCAATCATCGTTCTTTCATCTGTCAACATGTGGGATAGGAGCAGAGAACTTTCTCACCCTAAAACAAAACAAAAGCAAACAAACAAAAATTGTGTATATCTCTGATCTGGTCTAAACTCCATACAGATAAGGAACCTAGGACTCAAGAGAAAAGCTGAGGCAAGAATCTATAGATCATTCATTATCCATTAGTCTATTCAATAAATAGGACTTCCCTGAGAGCTCAGTTGGTAAAGAATCTGCCTGCAATGCAGGAGACCCAGGTTCAATTCCTGGGTTGGGAAGATCCACTGAAGAAGGGATAGGCTAACCACTCCAGTATTCTTGGGCTTCCCTTTGTGGCTCAGCTCATAAAGAATTCACCTGCAATGCGGGAGACCTGGGTTTGATCCCTGGGTTGGGAAGATCCCCTGGAGAAGGGAAAGATTACCCACTCCAGTATTCTGGCCTAGAGAATTCCATGGACAGTCCATGGGGTGGCAAAGAGTTGGACACGGCTGAGTGACTTTCACTTCACTTCACTTCCATTCAATAAGTATTCATTGAATATCCAGAATGTGCAATATACACACTGCTGTGGTTTCACTCTCATCTGAGGAATTCTCCCAATTCAACATAAATCCCACCACTCCTCTACAGCAAATCTTCACATACTGAAAAATGAAATGTTCATGACACTGAGTTCTCCCTCTACTAAACCATAGGCTCTTTGTGTAGAAAATAAAGGAGGAGCAGGGAGACTAGCCTTTTCTTTTACAATTTACAGAGCTACTTGTGGTACATGATTAAAGGAATAAGTCCTCTCCCCAGCCTTCTTGTCAATAGTTTCTGCACTCCACCACTGTAGGTTTTTCAATAGGCAAGGGATGGGGGGTGGGGCTGGGGTACAAACTCATATCTGAATAAGAAACAGAAAAAATAATGATGTATCACAAAAGCTTCAGGGGGGAAAAAGTCCCTTGAATTTTAGCTAGTGAAATCTTTGATGACAATATTTTAAAAGTTCTGATATTGTCCAGGATCCTATAAAATGATCCTTTGACAGTTCTTTAATCCAGAGTTTTCTTGTTAATCCACATGCCATAGACTTGGCAGAGTATTCCATGAAGCCTTAAAATAATAATCCTCAAATAATGCTGTGAAAGATTATGTCATCATGAGAAAATGGGGTCTGGCAGAATGTACCTTGCTCAAAAAGCACTTACACTTTATTATAATAAAATAGCCTCTGCACTCTTGGTGTGTATTTGTCCAATTCTCACAGTGCAGGTTCCCAGAGGCCCCTTTCATTTGTGAAGTGATTGCTACAGAATGGAAACGGAGTCCAGAGGCCTCACTCAATCTCCCCTGTGATGATGAGAACTATTTTCTCATCTATCTCTAGTCTCTGTACAGACATAATATAAATTACTTTCTCTGTATTATTTAAATTTCACTGCAATTATCACTTTTTAGAAGCAACAATGAAGAATAAAGTAACTCCACTTTAAAAAGTATACATATATGTATATGTGTGCATATGTAGACATATATACACCAGTATATAAGTGTATTTATTTACCGTTGAGAATATAAAATGTAAACAAAGATTTCATTTCTGTATTATTTTATGCTGAGCTATACAAATTTTAATATTAGTAATAAACATTTTGAGCATATTGAGGATTGGTGCCTTGCTAATTGCTTAATCACAATAACACAGTAAGGAAGGTACTATTATTATTCCCATTTTACATATTAGGGCATTGAAGCTAAGAAAATTAAGTAACATATCCAAACTAATGCATTTAGTAAGTAACAGAATCTGAGAATTAATGAAACCCAAGCCTTTCTAAATCCAGACCCTGGTTCTTAGTAACTGAGCTACACACTCTCTCTTGGAAGTACAAAGATGTGGACAGGAAGAGAGGACAGACCGGTTCCATAAGAGAATACTAGGAAGCAATCAAAATGCCCATGTCTTGAACAGGACCTCCTGTTCTCCATCCCACCCCCCAACAAATGGCCTTTGGATCTGAGGAACTTATCAGCTCACTTGTATGAAAGTAGCCCATTTTTACAGTGATTCGGTGCTCTTTTAAGCTTGGAGAAGAGAGTGTTGGGTGGAGAGGCTCTCTGCTTTGCTTAAATAGTATCATACATAAGATAAAATATGACTATGATGATTATGTGTGCAGGTACAAATAGATCTATGGGCTTTGTAGGTGACACCAAAGGTAAAGAATCCACTTGCCAATGCAGGAGTTGCAAGAGACACAGTTTCAAGCCTTGGGTCAGGAATATTCCTTGGAGTAGGAAATGGGAACTCACTCCAGTATTCTGGCCTGGAGACTTCCATGGACAGAGGAGTCCAGGGAGCTACAAGTCCATGGGGTTGCAAAGAGTCGGACACACTGAGTAACTGAGCATGCACAAATGGATCTATTTTCTTGGCCAATTGGATATTCATCCAGTACATTCCATTGTGCCAGAGAGTGTCCTGAAAATAGCAATAGAGAGACTTTGACACTGTCAGCCTGCAAACAGCAGATTTCTAACTAATAATTTTAAGAATTAAACCAAGACAGATCTTGTCATTTGAAAAATATCAGTATTTGAATAATAATTTTAAGTATCAGCTACAGTTGAATGAATGAGCAAATTCTGCATTATCATACTTTCTGATAACCAGGCTCTTTTCTTGTTCCAAACTGTGCATTATTTTTCCTCTTACTCCACTTTTACAAAATGGTAACAATTCAGGAAGGCAGAAGAAAGCATTTATTAGACAAACTTCACCCTAAGCAAGAAGGAGTTAATGTGATTGACAGAACTTGCCTCTACACACAATAAAAAAATTGAGGGACAAAAAATTATTTCAGAACTCAGAGCAACTACATTGCAAACAACCTTCCTCCTTGGAGTCTATTGGGTCTCACTTTGTTCAAACAAGTTCTTTATTTTTAGGCACATGAATTCTCAGGGTATATAATTATTTTCAAACATGAACACTTACTGAATAATCTGACTAAAGAAGAATATTCTGGAAGATATAAAAAGGGTCCTAAACCATCATCCCTCATGAAATTTTAAATTATCCTCTGGATGTTTTTTAAACCATATTTCACAAAGATAAGAAAAATGGAGAAGGAAATGGCAACCCACTCCAGTACTCTTGCCTGAAAGATTCCATGGATGAAGGAACCTCATAGGCTACAGTCCATGGGGTTGCAAAGAGTGGGAAACAACTAAGAGACTTCACTTTTTTTATTTTTCAAGGAAAATGGAATATTTGTTCAGTGAAATTTCAGGCAGAAAAACATGAACCCATCAGTTCAGTTCAGTCCCTCAGTCACATCTGACTTTTGTGACCCCATGGAATGCAGCACATCGGGCTTCCCTGTCCATCATCAACTCCCAGAGCTTGCTCAAACTCATGTCCATCATGTCAGTGATGCCATCCAACCATCTCATCCTCTGTCGTCCCCTTCTCCTCCTGCCTTCAATCTTTCCCAGCATCAGGGTGTTTTCAAATGAGTCAGTTCTTCGCATCAGGTGGTCAAAATATTGGAGTTTCAGCTTCAGCATCATCAGTCCTTCCAAGGAATATTCAGGACTGATTTCCTTTAAGATTGACCGGTTGGATTTCCTTTCAGTCCAAGGGACCCGTAAGAGTCTTCTCCAACACCGCATTTCAAAAGCATCAATTCTTCAGCACTCAGCTTTCTTTATTGTCCAATTCTTACATCCATATATGACTACTGGAAAAACCATAGCTTTGACTGGACAGACCTTTGTTGGTAATGTCTCTGCTTTTTAATATGCTATCTAGGTTTGTCATAGCTTTTCTTCCAAGGGGCAAGTGTCATTTAATTTCATGGCTGCAGTCACCATCTGCAGTGATTTTGGAGCCCAAGAAAAGAAAGTCTCTCACTGTTTCCCCATCTATTTGTCATGAAATGATGGACCAGATGCCATGATCTTAGTTTTTTTAATGTTAAGCCAGCTTTTTCTCTCTCCTCTTTCACTTTCATCAAGAGGCTCTTTTAGTTCCTCTTCATTTTCTGTCATAAGGGTGGTGTCATCTGCATAGCTGAGGTTATTGATATTTCTCCAGGCAATCTTGATTCCAGCTTGTGTTTCATCCAGTTTGGCATTTCTTATGATGTATTCTGCATATAATAAGCAGGGTGACAATATACAACCTTGATGTACTCCTTTCTCAGTTCGGAACCAGTCCATTGTTCCATGTCCAGAAAGGATTTATAAAGTATTTCCTTCTTCTCATCAAGCAATGTTAGCACCTTTGATTTGTATTCCTTTTGAAAATAGCAACGTTAGTTAATTACAACCATAAACCTAGATAAGTTGGGTTAGGAAACATAACTGTTAGCAGAGTTATGTCTCTGCTAATAGCACTGCCACATCCCTGCGTTTCAGTCTATATGATAGTGTAGAAGCAACTACTTTACCTTCTTTGAAATATTCTCAATTGCTTTCTTGTGAGGCATCTAAATAAAAACTTTAGTTTTCTAAATGAGAAAGAAATGTTCATGCCAACAAGAAAAGTAATCATGTTTCTGGATATGTAAACATGAAATCTATAAAACAAATGTTTTGATAAAATATGTCTTTTTGGCACTGATTCATTTGACAATCAAAAGTGTTTTCCTGAGAAACAAAAGTTTTTGTGGAACCCTCTGTATCCTAAAACTGATTGATTACAGAACCTGAGTAAGTTGCAGTGCCAGAAATGAGAATTTATTTCTCTATCTGAATCAGAAGATGTTTAGATTTACATACCCTCATTGAAGTTGACTCCATGTGTGTGGTTGCATTACCCACTATTCCTACTCCTTTGTTAATAATAATTCACAGTTACAAATCAGTCAAGTTTCTGTTGGATCTAGAATATTGACATTTTGGCCGGTGGAAGCAAAACATAGTCAAACCAATTTCACTGTCTTTATGTAAGGGAGTCTTCAGATTTTGTGAATTTGATGGCCCCAGTCCAAAAATATTTGCAAACTATAATAGTGTATAATACAATTCACTTCCCCCCATCTTCAAACTAGGAGCAACACAGGGAAAATATTAATTATAATTATAACCAAATCCCTGAAAATAAAAAATCTTTTCCTCAAAAATTAATTATAATTATAAGAAATCCCTGAAAACAACAACAACAACATAATCTTTTTTCTCTTCATTCAACCTAGAAGAGGAAGCTTCTAGGAATGACAATCTGGAGATAAAAGGAAGGGGGCATTTTAAAAATTCATTGAGGTAAATAGTGAAAGTAATACTTCAGGAATCCTGGACTTGCATGGCAGTTCTGTATTTTCAGTCTGTGATGATTCTCCCAAACCTCAGTGTCTTTATCTGGAAAACAGGACTATAATGCTTCTCCTATAATGTTATATCTCCTACAAGGAGATACAACAATCTGTGACTATAATATTTCACAAACTGTTATATCCCAAGGGTTATTTTGACTAAAAGTGTTCTATAAATATTTAACTACCAAATCATTTTCTTATTAACATTATCACTCTTTTTAGATTATTTTTCTATAATCTATAGTTGATGTTATTTCAAATGACAGCCTCCCAGAAGAATCATCTCCATTTTCATTGGGATTCCAGAGACACAGTCAATGGTATTCAAGTAATCTTTGCATCATACAAGCAGGTTGGCATAGAACACTAGGTAATCAATAGTCCCTACTCTTTGATCCTCACAAAATGAATGATCAAAGCATTCTAAACAGTCAATGAACCTGACACTTTTTAAAGATATCAGCTATTTTATTACTTTTCTCTGGAGTTACTGCCCAAATCAGGAAGGGACAAAGACAAGTATACCTACAAACTAACCAAGAAGACATTCTCAGATTAAATCATTCAAAACAAAATTGTTATAATGCTAGGAAACTGTAAGCACAGTTTATAAGAGCCTCTAGATTAGAGTGAACAAGGAGAGTAAAAAAGCAGGCTTAAAACTCGACATTCAAAAAACTAGGATCATAGTATCTGGTCTCATCACTTCATGGCAATAGATGGAAAAAAAAAATGGAAAAAGTGACGGATTTTATTTTCTTGGGCTCCAAAATCACTGCAAACAGTGACTGCAGCCATGGAATCAAAAGACAGTTGTTCCTTGGAAGAAAAACCATGACAAATCTAAATAGCACATTAAAAAGAAAACACATTGTTTTGATGACAAAGGTCTGTATAGTCATAGCTATGGTTTTTCCAGTAGTCACATATGGATGTGAAAGCTGGTCCATAAAGACAGCTGAGTGCCAAAGAATTGATGCTTTCCAATTGTGGAGCTGGAGAAGACTCTTGACAGTCTCTTGGACAGCAAGGAGATCAAATCAGTCAATCCAAAAGGAAATCAACCCTGAATATTCACTGGAAGGACTGATGCTGAAGCTGAAGCTCCAATACTTTAGTCCCCTAATGTGAAGAACTGACTCATTGGAAAAGACTCTGATAGTGGGAAAGATTGAGGGCAGGAGGAGAGGGGGGTGACAAAGCATGAGATGGTTGGATGGTATCACCGACTCAATGGACATGAGTTTGAGCAAACTCTGGGAGATAGTGAAAGACAGGGATATAAGAATAAAGCTATTATGAACATTCATATATTGTACATATAGTATATATATATTGTATATATCTTAATGGAGATGATTTACATAGAAGTATATGTTTGTCAAAAATTATCAAAGTATCAAATGCCTTTTCCGCACTTAAAATAGGAGTATTATTTTCATTTTTTTCAGAAATATTTTAAATGTCTGCCTAATTTTTATTTTGTGGATACACCATAATATACATAAAAATCCTCTATATTTGTGTATATAAAATGTTTCTAATTATTTTCTCTTATAAATAATAATGTGAGGAACATCCTTACTTTTTCTCAACATTGGGTGCCAGCAAAGTTTTTCAGAGCAGTCCAAACTGACACACAAAAATATTTAAAGACAATGTTTGAGAATGTTCTTTTCATCCTTTGAGCTATGCTGCTAAGTCACTTCAGTCGTGTCTGGCTCTGTGCGACCCCATAGACAGCAGCCCACCAGGCTCCCCCGTCCCTGGGATTCTCCAGGCAAGAACACTGGAGTGGGTTGCCATTTCCTTCTCCAGTGCAGGAAAGTGAAAAGTGAAAGTGAAGTCACTCAGTCCTGTCCGACCCTCAGTGATTCCATGGACTGCAGCCTACCAGGCTCCTCCATCCATGGGATCTTCCAGGCAGGAGTACTGGAGTGGGGTGCCATTGCCTTCTCTGCCTTTGAGCTATAATATACGTGAAAACACTGGAAACTTTACCAGTATAATTAAAAGTTCATTCTAAGTTGTAAAGGCTCCTGAAGAGTTTCTTCTCTTCCTGCCTTTTTCTTTTCTTGTTTTTTTTTTTTTTTTTTTGCTAAGAACTTCTGAAGTGTATGAGCTTCATTTGCTATTTTCCTCCATTTTCAATTGACAATTGCCTTGATGAATAGAGGAAGAAACATACATCTCAACTTTCTTTGAATTAATTGTTAATTGTAAGGAATGAAACTGTTCAATGGGGCCAAATGTGTGGTGTTGAGCTTTGTTGTTATTTTTTAAGCTTGGGAAATGTATTTTTGCAACATGGCAGTCAAATCCTGCATAAAGAAGCAGAATACAGAATAACAGAACAAAAAGAAAGTCCTTTTTGGAACCCAAAATTGATCAAAACAAAGCATCAAAGGTTGAGGTTATAGTGACAGAACTGCTCGGGACTGAAGCATTTAAAATACACCTGTGTTTATGCTAACTGAAAAACTCATATTTACAACCTTAGCAATCCTAAAACAAGCAATATACTTAATGTTTCTGTTTTAAATGTTCTCCTAATATTACTTTAGTGAGAAAGAGAACACTGGGTCTATTTGTACACTTTATCTTTTAAAATAAGGCATATTCAAGGTTTTTAAAAATTTAATCATGCAGGTAGGTAATTTCTCCAATGTATCCTTTTGCTTTCTAAACCAAAAAAATGGATTCTTGAAATATCCCAGTTCCCTCAATTCTTCTATGCAATTATTGTGATTACTCAGGATGTTGTTTTATTGTTCAATTGCCAAGTTTTGTCTGACTCTTTGTGACCCCATGGATTGCAGCACACCAGGCTTCCCTGTCCTTCACTATCTCCTGGAGTTCACTCAAATTCATGTCCATTCAGTCATACTCATACATTTTTGATAATTATATATCTGTATATCTTGTCTTTCTCTCTATGATTGTACATAACCCCATGGATTTTGTGTATCCAATTCATATTTCTCTTCTTTTGACCTTTCAGGGAACTGTTTATCACCAGTATCAAGTATGGAAGTCTAGTGTAGTAGTCACTCTCAATGTCTGTTTCTGTGGATGGAATGTTTATGTCCCAGCAACATTCATATGTTAAAAAGCCTAATCCTCAATGTGATGGTATTTAGAGATGAGGCCTAGAGAAGGTAATTAGATCGTGAGGATGGAGCCCTCATGAATGGGATTAGTGACCCTATAAGAAGTAACAGGAGAAAAAGGATCTCTCTCTGATCTGTGAGGATAGTGAGAAGACAGCTGTCTCCACTGGAACCCAAAGATGCTGGTACCCTAATCTTGAAACTTTAGGACTCAGCCCGTAGGAATAAATTTCTGTTATTTAAGCCACCTAGTCTATGTTTGTTTGTTTGATCATTTACGCTGTTGTTGTTATAGCAGCCCAAGCAGACAAAGCCACATATTAGCCTGTTGGGTAGGAGGAGTTCATAAGATCCAAGACAGGTAACTGTAGTTATCTACACACCTATCCATGATGATTGATCTAAAGTTACAGTATATCACACAAATAAGGCAGATTGTTCCCCACGCCCGCCCCGCCCCCCCCCACCCTTTTAAGAGAAGCTCCATTCTAGGATGTGTTGGAGTTGATCAACAGTCTTATACTGATTCACAAGAGCTAGGATTACCAAAATTTCAGGAAGTTTGTAAGCCAATCAATAAACTGCTAACAGCTTGAAATCTACTATGGTGGAAGTTTTCATACTACAGAACCTATTAAGTGCTAAATCAATATACACTACATTAGCAAAATGAAGCATAAAAATCATATGATTGTATCAAAAGACTTAGAAAAAGAATACAACAAAATTCAATACCCTTTCATGATAAAACTTTCAACAAATTACAAAATGTACCTCAAAATAATAAAGACAGTATATGACAAGCCCACAGTTAATATGCTTAACAGTGAAAAGCTTTTCCTTTTGGATCAGAAATATTAAAACAATGCCTACTTTTACCACATTTATTGAACATAGTATTGAAACTCCTAGCCAGAGCAATTTGATAAGAAAAAGAAATGAAGGTAACCAAATCAGAAAAAAAGTAAAATTATCTCTGTTTGTAGATAATATATTTAGAAAAGGTAACAATAACCCTGTATGTGAGGCAGCAAAAGAGACACAGATGTATAGAACAGTCTTTTGGACTCTGTGGGAGAGGGAGAGGATGGGATGATTTGGAAAATGGCATTGAAACATGTATAATATCATATATGAAATGAATCACCAGTCCAGGTTCGATGCAGGATACAGGATGCTAGGGGCTGGTGCACTGGGATGACCCACAGGGATGGTACGGGGAGGGAGGTGGGAGGGGGGTTCAGGATGGGGAACATGTGTACACCCATGGCAGATTCATGTTGATGTATGGCAAAACCAATACAATATTGTAAAGTAATTAGCCTCCAATTAAAATAAATAAATTTATATTAAAAAAAGAAAACCTTCAAGATGCCACCCAAAAAACTGTTAGAACTTTAGAATAAAAGAATTCAGTAAATTTTCAGGATATAAAATCAATATACATAAATAAATTACATTTTTACATATGAAAAATAAGCTATCAAAAAGAAAAGTTTTAAAAAATTAATTACAAGGTTATCTCATTAAATGCTTTTTAAAAACTAAGGACAAAATAATTTCCTTTTTCCAAAAGTAAAATACAAGCTTGATTATAATTGATACAGCATATTAGTAAAAGGATATAACTAGTACCAGAATTTGACTTTCTGGAAAATATCACTCCCTATTTCAAATTTAAAAGAAGCTTTAAAAAAAGAAATAATTTTTTTAAATTCCATATACAGTAATATCAAAATGAATAAAACACTTAGGAAAAATTTAACTGAGGAGGTTAAGGACCTATACACTGAAAACTATAAAACATCGATGAAAGAAGACACAAATAAATGAAAAGATATTCTGTGTTCATGGTTAGAAAAATGAATGTTGTTTAAATTTCCACACTATCCAAAGTGATCTAAAAATTCAATGCAATTTGTTTCAAAATTCCAATGGCATTTTTTACAAAAACAGAACAAAAAATCTTAAGATTTGTATGGGACCACAGAATACCCCAAAGAGTCAGAGAAATTTTTAGAAGGAAGAACAAAGCAAGAGGCATCATACTCCCTGATTTCAAACTATGTATAAGGTATTAATCAAGACAGTATGGTATTAACATAAGAACAGACACTTTTCTCTCTCTGTTTATATATACATATATATATATATGTATATATACACACACACATGTATATACATATGCACATACACACATACAATGGAATATTATTCAGTCTTCAAAAGAATGAAATTCTGCCTTTTACAATATGAATCAACCTGGCGGGCATTATGGTAAGTGAAATAAACCAGACAGAGAAAAACAAATATACAGTAGGATATCACTTATATGTGGAATCTAAAAACAAACAAAAAGCAAATTAAAAAACTAAAGATCTCATAGAAATAAAGTAGAATGGTATTGCCATGGAGTGGGGGATAGAGAAAATAGAGAGAGGCTAGTCAAAGGGCACAAACTTTCAGTTATAAGATGAATAAGGTGTGTAGATCTAATGTACAACATGGAGATTATAGTTGATAATACTGTATGTGTACTTAACATTTGCTAAGTAGAACTTAAGTGTTCTCACCAAAGGCGGGGGGAACATTAAAAGAAAATGAAAGAGTAAACATGTGGAGTGACAAATGTATTAATTAACTTAATTGTGGGAATCCTTTCACAATGTATGCATTCATCAAATCATAATGTTGTACAGTTTAAATATACTATATATTTGTCAATTATACTTAAATAAAGTTGAGGGAAAAAAGAAATCAAAGTGTTACAAATTAGGTTTTTGCTTTTTTTCTTAATTGCATGGAGTTTCTTTTTAAATATCTACCTAATAATATCATGAGTTAGATATAAAATGGCAGGGACAATATCCTTTATTTATTGTTTTTCTACCTAGAAGATATTCTGTGCGTGTCTAACAAATCCTTGTTGAGTATATCATCAGGTTCTGATCAGAATGATAGTATTATAATGAGATGTGGCAATGTCAAGATGCAAATGAAGAATTATGATGTTTGGCTTTTGAGAACTAAGGTCTCACTTCTGTAGTATAGCATTGAGTACTCAGTCTTAGGAGTAAGAGAGACATCACTTCAAATCCTACTTCTGACCCTCACTATCTTATTTGGATATGTTCCTCAAGCCTGTCTGTAAGATGGCTGTGGTTAATAAAACTTGGTCAAGAGGCATAATCTTTCTCAAAAGGGGAATTCCCTCTTCCCTTATCACCATATGCTTCCCAGAATCCTTGGAATGCCTTGATATACTTTTTTTTTTTTTTAATTCCAAAACTCTTGGCAATATTTTCTAGATTAACATTATCTACTGATAAATACTTTGTGTTTGTGTAGCATTTTTTACTTTACAAACAATTTTTCCCACTCCTTATTCATTTAATCAGATTCTGGGAATGTTGACTATGACTGAGACGGCTTTCATCTCAAGGTATCTGACAGGGAAGATCAGGTCCCATTCGAACATTTGTGTGGTGGCCAATTAGAAAATTTTGAAAGGTCCTGTTCACTATTAACAGCAACATCTTTTGCATACCTTATAAAGATTTCATGGATTATGAACCCATCATCATAATATGTGATTACATAGCCTAGCAATGTAAGGTAGCAAGGTAGGCAAGTCACTCTTTTAATGATAGACAGACAGACAGACAGACAAATAGGAGCTTAAATGCAGAAGAAAAATTTTACTTTGACAAATGTGATATAGTCAAGTCAGTTTGGGGATTTTGGTACCTTAGATTAGTTACAGACCAGGGGATAATATTCAATTTTCCTTGTCTAATTTTTAATAATCATTTATAAAGCATATTTCTATACTGGAAGACAGAGGGATCTAAATTTGGACCTCGAAAGCAAATCTTTGCCTTTCAAAAATACAACATGAATTTTTTGGTCACTTGAATTAAAAAATTTTAAAGTAACAGTATAACCTGCTAATTATCCAATGATTCTTACTTTCAGAAATTTATGGGTTGTTTCATGAAATTATAACAAAATGCTTAAAAAAATATCTTCCCTGGCTACTCATTATCAAACTTCTAGATGTGATTATTATAAACCTAGGTGTGATCATTATAAACCTTCTTGACCTGGACTCCATCTGAATTGCTGATTCCAGTTGTCAGTAATGAGAACAAAATAAAACAGGCAAAGGAAGAAAGATATTATTTATTCAAGGACTTCAACAGGAAAACAAAAAAAAAAACAAAAAAACAGCATGGTGTAAACTTTAAAAATACCACCACTGATTGTAAGACCAACTGAAAGAGGGGGCACCACCAGTGCTTCGACAGAGTCAGCAACTGTGAGAGACCACAGGAAGAGCTTCCAGAGAGCTCCCTGGTGGCCCCTGACTGTACTGTCTCATGGCCAAGGGAGGTTTATCTGTATTCCTTCATCAGGCCTTTTTCAATTGAAAATGAACTCCAATTCAAGTTGATTTAAGGAAAACAAAAGTAACAAGACATATGTTGGCTTTTACACTGATAAGTTAAAAGATCCAAGGTCTGATTAGATGCAGGGGGTCGAATATTTTTGCTAGACTTGGGGCTTTTTCCATTTCTCACTTCTTAGGATCTTGGCTTCTTCTCAGGCAGTCTCTGCCAACATAGTGACCCCAAGTATCACTCTGTCCAACCATAATGGCCAGGATCACAAAAATCCGATTGGCCAGGCCTGCATCATGTTCTTACCCCAGGAATCAGGAAGTGAGACCATCCCACCCAGACCTCATGGCCTGGAACTAGGTTCTTATTATCAAGCAAAGATGAGCATTTTTATTAAAAGTAAGAGAAAATGAATGCTATGATATCAGATGTCCATGGCTGGTTTCTGGTGTAACCCTGAATAGGCAGTGTATAGTAGGAAGTCAAGAAACACCTAGAGTAACGGGCAAATTCGGCCTTGGAATACAGAATGAAGCAGGGTGAAGACTGATAGAGTTTTGCCAAGAAAATGCACTGGTCATAACAAACATCCTCTTCCAACAACACAAGAGAAGACTCTATACATGGACATCACCAGATGGTCAACACTGAAATCAGATTGATTATATTCTTTGCAGCCAAAGATGGAAAAGCTCTATACAGTCAGCAAAAACAAGACCGGGAGCTGACTGTAGCTCAGACCATGAACTCCTTATTGCCAAGTTCAGACTTAAATTGAAGAAAGTAGGGAAAACCACTAGACCATTCAGGTATGACCTAAATCAAATCCCTTATGATTATACAGTGGAAGTGAGAAATAGATTTAAGGGCCTAGATCTGATAGACAGAGTGCCTGATGAACTATGGAATGAGGTTCGTGACATTGTACAGGAGACAGGGATCAAGACCATTCCCATAGAAAAGAAATGCAAAAAAGCAAAATGGCTGTCTGGGGAGGACTTACAAATAGCTGTGAAAAGAAGAGAAGTGAAAAGCAAAGGAGAAAAGGAAAGATATAAACATCTGAATGCAGAGTTCCAAAGAATAGCAAGAAGAGATAAGAAAGCCTTCTTCAGAAATCAATGCAAAGAAATAGAGGAAAACAACAGAATGCGAAAGACTAGGGATGTCTTCAAGAAAATCAGAGATACCAAAGGAACATTTCATGCAAAGATGAGCTCGATAAAGGACAGAAATGGTATGGACCTAACAGAAGCAGAAGAGATGGCAAGAATACACAGAAGAACTGTACAAAAAAGATCTTCACGACCCAGATAATCACAATGATGTGATCACTGACCTAGAGCCAGACATCCTGGAATGTGAAGTCAAGTGGGCCTTAGAAAGCATCACTACGAACAAAGCTAGTGGAGGTGATGGAATTCCAGTTGAACTATTCCAAATCCTGAAAGATGATGCTGTGAAAGTGTTTCACTCAATATGCCAGCAAATTTGGAAAACTCAGCAGTGGCCACAGGACTAGAAAAGGTCAGTTTTCATTCCAATCCCAAAGAAAGGCAATGCCAAAGAATGCTCAAACTACCGCACGATTGCACTCATCTCACACACTAGTAAAGTAATGCTCAAAATTCTCCAAGCCAGGCTTCAGCAATGCATGAACCGTGAACTTCCTGATGTTCAATCTGGTTTTAGAAAAGGCAGAGAAACCAGAGATCAAATTGCCAACATCCTCTGGATCATCAAAAAAGCAAAAGAGTTCCAGAAAAACATCTATTTCTGCTTTATTGACTATGCCAAAGCCTTTGACTGTGTGGATCACAATAAACTGTGGAAAATTCTAAAAGAGATGGGAATACCAGACCACCTGACCTGCCTCTTGAGAAATCTGTATGCAGGTCAGGAAGCAACAGTTAGAGCTGAACATGGAACAACAGACTGGTTCCAAATAGGAAAAGGAGTTCGTCAAGGCTATATATTGTCACCCGGCTTATTTAACTTATATGCAGAGTACATCATGAGAAATGCTGGACTGGAAGAAACACAAGCTGGAATCAAGATTGCCGGGAGAAATATCAATAACCTCAGATATGCAGATGACACCACCCTTATGGCAGAAAGTGAAGAGGAACTCAAAAGCCTCTTGATGAAAGTGAAAGTGGAGAGTGAAAAAGTTGGCTTAAAGCTCAACATTCAGAAAACGAAGATTATGGCATCCCGTCCCACCACTTCATGGGAAATAGATGGGGAAACAGTGGAAACAGTGTCAGACTTTATTTTTCTGGGCTCCAAAATCACTACAGATGGTGACTGCAGCCATGAAATTAAAAGACGCTTACTACTTGGAAGGAAACTTATGACCAACCTAGATAGCATATTCAAAAGCAGAGACATTACTTGGCCAACAAAGGTTCGTCTAGTCAAGGCTATGGGTTTTCCTGTGGTCATGTATGGATGTGAGAGTTGGACTGTGAAGAAGGCTGAGCGCCGAAGAATTGATGCTTTTGAACTGTGGTGTGGTAGAAGACTCTTGAGAGTCCCTTGGACTGCAAGGAGATCCAACCAGTCCATTCTGAAGGAGATCAGCCCTGGGATTTCTTTGGAAGGAATGATGCTGAAGCTGAAACTCCAGTACTTTGGCCACCTCATGCAAAGAATTGACTCATTGGAAAAGACTCTGATGCTGGGAGGGATTGGGGGCAGGAGGAGAAGGGGACGACAGAGGATGAGATGGCTGGATGGTATCGCTGAGTTGATGGACATGAGTCTGAGTGAACTCCGGGATTTGGTGATGGACAGGAAGCCCTGGCGTGCTGCAATTCATGGGGTCGCAGAGTCAGACACGACTGGGCGACTAATCTGATCTGATCTGATCTGATTTAGAGCTTTAGAGTCAGACAGACCTATATCCATATCCCAATATGCCACTCCTTAGATATTGGGTCTCAGGCAAGCAATTCATTTCTTTGTATGTGTATCTATAAAATGGGAATATCAGGCTCTAAGATCACTGTGACAGTGACTGCAGCTACAAAATCAAAAGACGTGTGCCCCTTGGAAGAAAAGCTATGACAAATCTAGATAGCATATTAAAAAGCAGAGACATCACTTTGTTGACAAAGGTCTTCTATGGATTTTCTAGTAGTCAAGTATGGGTATGAGTGTGTGTTGTGTGTGTGTTAGTCACTCAGTCATGTCTGACTCTTTGCAACCCCATGGATTGTAGCTTGCCAGACTCCTCTGTCCATGGAATTCTCCAGGCAAGAATACTGGAGTGGGTTGCCATTCGCTTCTCCAGGGAATCTTCCAAACCTAGAGACAGAACCTGGGTCTCTCACATCACAGGCAGATTCTTTACCATCTGAGCCACAAGGGAAGCCAGGGATGTAAGAATTGGACCATAAAAAAGGTCCAACAGAATTAATGAATAGCACCATAGAATTAATGTTTTCAAATTGTGGTGCTAGAGAAGACTCTTGAGAGTCTCTTGGACAGCAAGATCAAATCAGTCAATCGTAAAGGAAATCAACCCTGAATATTAATTGGAAGGACTGATGCTTAAGCTGAATCTCCAAAAATTTGGCCACCTGATGCAAAGAGCTGACACACTGGAAAAGACTCTGATGCTATAAAAGATTGAGGGCAAGAGAAGAAAGGGGTTACAGAGGATGAGATGGTTGGATGGCATCACCAACTCAATGGGCATGACTGTGAGCAAACTCTGAGGGATAATGAAGGACAGGAAAGCCTGGAGTGCTGCAGTTCATGAGGTCACAAAGAGTCTGACATGACAGCAATAGAACAACATAGATTTTCTATGAGGATTACATGAGATTGTACATGGATACAAAGCACATTACTAGGCAAAGAGTAAACAACCACCTAATAAATATTTAAATAGTGTGATATAACTTAAAAGGATAGAAAATCTAAAGACATATGAATTTTTATCTCTGAGCAGACACTGATGCCATTTTTAATCATTGATAAGAAGGTAGAAGCAAAATCCAAACTAAACACATCTAGTGATGATTAAACATTCCATGGGTTTACTAAGACGTTTCCCAAACTTAATTCTTAAGGATCTCATCATTACATTAAAGAATGTTTCACTGGTCCTGGAACTTCAAGGAGGTAACTGATATTTAGCTTCTCCACTTTTACTAGAAGTATACTGATGATTTAGATTAAATATTTTCAAATATTGAGATTATTTCAGAGCGTGCAATTACCCTTTTGTACTTGTACAAATTTTGATGGGAAATAAGGAGGGGAATTCAGAACCTACATAAACGACTGAAGTAAAATCTAATACAAAAGGGAGATTGCTAACACAGCACAGAGATGCCAAAACTGCATGGATAAGTGATTTTGAAAACCATCAAACAGACATTCCACAAGGTCAACCAAAATGCAGTGTGCCTGAGAGTAATGAGTGATTTTATTCCAACAGTCATTAAAATGCCTAAGAGAAAGGGTTTCTCTTCTGCTGGCATCCATTCTTTATTGGAGGATATAATTTTCTATATAAATTTTATCTTGCCTTTAATTGCATAATTTAGCTATAAACACTTAAAAAGCAATTCTGGCCAGAGGAGAAATCTGGCCTTGGCTTAGAGTCACTTGGGGTGAGGGACAAGATGAAAGCACACCAAGTAAACTAGTAAAACAGAAGGTAAGGAGCCTCTAACCCCAAAAGATTCATTTACTTTCCTCCTGTCCTCTCTGTTTTCCTTGCTTCCTTTTATCTCTTAAGTATAACTAATATGTGAATATTTTGTTACATTTAAATAACATCTTTATAAGTAAAAAACAAAATAAAACAAAACAACCTTTAACAATATCCTGAAGCCATGCACCATTCAATCACACAATGCTTGATGTTAGAGACTGAACTTGCAATATTGATTACAATGATTTTCTCTGTCAACTCTCTGCCAGAACTCCCAAGTGAAAAATCTAATTGACTCTCTGAACAGTATTACAACCAACAGCCATAAACTTGCACAATTAAATTTATTTTTAAAAAATACTTTATGAATGTGATGTAGATATTGCTCATATGGATTTCAAGTTGTCAGTACAACTAAAAGTGAGTATTTCTCCCTAGAAGTAGGACCTTGGTAAATAATAAAGAACCAACTAGTTTTCATTTTAAAGATATTTACCCTGAAATCTGAAGAATATCTATTATATTTTTAAAACATATGGGTTTTCATATCAAATATTTTGGTTTAGCCTCAGATTTGTCACTTAAAAAAATGACTTTGTAAAGTTACTTAATATTTTTAAGTTCTAGTTTTTTCATCTGTATATACAATGAGTTTAACAAAAATAACTTCCTCAAAAATTGGCTGTGGGGGCTCAGTATCAATAAAACAAACAACCTGATCAAAAAATGGGCAGAAGACCTAAACGGAAGTCACGTGAAAAGATGCTCAACACTGCTAGTTATAAGAGAAATACAAATCAAAACTACAATGAGGTACCACTTTTCACCAGTCAGAATGGCCATCATCAAAAGTCTGTAATAATAAATGCTGGAGAATGTGTAGAACAAAGGGAACCCTCCTACACTGTTAGTGGGAATGTATACTGCTACAGCCACTATAGAGAATAGTATGGAGGTTCCTTAGAAAACTAAAAATAAAGATCCAGCAATCCAACTCCTGGGCATATATCCAGAAAAGATGAAAAGTCTAATTAAAAAAGATACATGCGATGTTCATCACATCACTATTTACAATAGCTCAGACTTGGAAGCAACCTAAATGTTAATTGATAGATGAACAGATAAAGAAGATGTGTATGTTCCCACATACAACCACATACACAACACACACACACACACACACACACACACAGAGGATTATTACTTGGCTGTGAAAAAATGAAATAATACGACTTGCAGCAACACGGATGGACCTAGAGATTATCACACCAAGTGAAGTAAGTCAGACAAATATGTGATGTTGCTTACACATAGAATCTAAAATATGATACAAATGAATGCATTTACAGAACGGAAACAGACTCACAGACATAGAAAACAAACTTATGGTTACCAAAGGAGAAGTGTGGGGGCTATAAATTAGGAATTTGGGACTAATATATACATACACACACACACACAATAAACTACAAAGACCTACTGTATAGCATAGGGAATTATATTCAATATTTTGTAATAACCTATAATGGAAAATAATCTGAAAAATGTATATATAACCGAAGCTCTTTCCTGTACACCTAAAACACTGTAAATCAACTATACTTTAATTAAGAAAATTAGCTCAGATATTGGCTATGGGAATTAAATTTGAATATAAACACTAGCATAATAGATGACATATAGTTAGTACACAGTACATTTAGCTTTAGATACTTAGATTCTGTACTTGTTTGAGTTTTGCTTATTTATTTTTCTTTTTTAAAGTCTTAGACCCATCCATGAATAATGGATTGAAAGATAGATCAAATGTTTTTCTACTTAAGTCCCACAGATCATGTATCTTTTGAGCACAGGGATGAACTCTTAACCCCAGTGACAGTACTCTGTCCCATTAGAGGACATGGCCTGGGACAGAGTAGCTACTGAATAAATAAGCTGTACTTGTTGTATCCTCCTCACTTTTACTTCATGCATAACAGATGCAGCCTTATGGGTAGGTGATTCTCGGTAAGCAACCTTAGGTAGAATTCACAGTTCTCATTCCCAGCAGATAATCTGCTTCACTGGACCTTGGTGAAATAATAGATGTTTTCTTTGAGATTCAGCTGAGGGGCAGCAAATAGGGATTTATATTACGTGGCATGCATTTTCTGTCATGGGGAAGATGTACCTCATTACAAATATGCTTTATATCTAGTGAGCTTGCATGCACCTGCGTGCTTGTATACACGCACATATGTTAGAAAAGTGGGTTATTATCTTATTATTATAAAAGAATGTTTGGGGTAGCAAGGAAGAAATACTATTGCTGGGAAAGGAATACAGAAAAAATGTGACACATCCAGTTCTCACTAGATTCAGGCACAGAAGCTCAGAGATATTCAGTTTGATGCTTTTATTTCTTTAATCCACATTCTCAGTTCTTTTGTTTTCTTGCATTTCTATTTTTAATCATCCTTGTATTCCTCTCCTATCCTGTGGTCAAGTCCCCTGATCTCATTTCTTATTTTTCTCCTATGTCCACTTCCTCTACTTGCTTACTTGATTTATCTTCCTTGGCTGGTATCAGTTTCTAACCTTTTCCCTTATTTTCCTCTGACTTCCATTTATCCCCCAGCTAATCTTTTGACCTTTTGTAATCTCTTTTCTTTCCATATTATCTTGTTTTCAGAGTTGTTCTTATCTGCTTAGCCCACAGTCAAGTTCAGGGGGAACAATCAATCTGAAAAGTCTTTAGCCTATAAATGAATTACCAGTTGTCCCAAAAGTCTTGGCTCACCCAGACACCTGGAGGAAGGCCGTTTTGTTTCCAAGGCCTTTCCAGAATAGATCGTGCCTCCATACTCTCTGCTCTTTCCCACTTTCCCACCTGCTCACTGATTTGAAATCTTCAGGCAGAATTTCTAAGAAATGCATGGTTAACTCTGGTTTTACCCCATCATTTGCTATTTTCTCTGTTTTCTCTCTATCCTGTCTTAGGGCTTTAAAGAGTGAGGGGCAATTTTGCAGGGGCCTACCTGTGTCTTTCAGATTTAAATTGATATTCTAAAAAGCCCGGCCACCTCCAAGGCAAATGTTTCCCAAGTTTCAATTTAGTTTTCATTAGGAACCCAGCAGCCCTGTGCCAGCCTGCCTGCCCATTTAAACAAGGCCTCTCTCAGGGGATTATGCAGTTGCAAGCTGAAACATCTATATGCAAATGAGCCTTTCTGTATTTGCTATCAGCTACCACAGAAATTTTCCATTCCTTCAAAGCTATTTTTAAAAAGCAAACAGAAAACAGAAAGGAAAGAAAGCAAATCTCTTTAGCATAGACAGAAACTCTGAAGAAGAGTGGAAGGCTGGCACCACCCTACCCATTTCCACTCTCTCTTCACCTACTCCTTGAAACAGCTGCAGAAGACAGAGAATTCCTGTCCTCCCTTATCGTCTATCAGGGAACATAACATATCTTAAGGCAAGGTTATATTACAATTCTGATTTATCTAAAATAAATAACCAGTACAAAACAGAAATAGGGAAAAAAAATTTTTTTGAAGTGAAAAATATAAGGAAGATCCAAATGGGTCTAAAGGTTTTGAACAAAATAAAGTTCAATATGTTTAAAAATGTAGAATTAACTCTAGTTATTTGCATGAATAAAGGGGAATAGCATTGTGGATGTTATGACTTATATACCATATAAAATTAAAGTACTTTATTTTGAAATGCAAGGTATATTCATGCTGTTAAAAAGAAATAACAGGCCCAAAGTGGAGTCATCTATGCTAAACCCCACCAAGATTTAACACCTAACCTGATTGCAGTTTCAGCCTCTCTCAGGAATCAAATTTTAAATCAATTGGCCTGGAAATTCCTGATCAACATTAGTGAGGTAATCTGCCTAAGATTCCCTGCCTTCCCCTAAAAGAAGATAACCTGAAATAATCAACGCCTTTAATTTTCTTGTCCACCCTCTTTCTGGTTATAAAAACAAAACAACAACAACAAAAAACTTCCCTTTTGTACAACTGGGAACACTTTTCTACTTACTAGAGAGGATGCTGCCAAATGCATGAATTGTTGAATCAATTAGATCTTTAAGTTTGCACAATTGAAGTTTTTGTTTTAACAATTTTGGTGTCAGTGGTGGGATCTAAAGTGAATTTCTGATGACACTAAGAGACAATGGGAAACGGGTGGTATCCCATGAACCCTCATCTCACTTCACTGTCTTTCTCACTGTTTACTAGGGCCATGACTAAGTTCTCCTTGGTTATGAGCCCCACTCTTTCTGTATCCAGCCCTTCATCTAACTGGCTTTTCTTTACAGGGCTAGGCAGCTTGAGCCGGTAGGCAGTTCTGCCCAGAGCCTAATTAAGCCAGTGGATGGTTCTATGTAGAATCAAGCCCCTAACTTTTCAGATAGCAATTTCCAAGTTTTTAAGTGGGAAGTCCCAACCTTTGATACTGTTTCCAGATTCCACACCAGAAACTGCTATTGGGGGCTATAGTTCCCCATTTGCTGAGGTCTGTTGATTCAACCCTTTTCCCCAGTTCAGAGTTCCACAGGAATTGTTGATGGTTACCAGTTGGGATCAGACTGGATTCAAGTCAAATACCAAACAGGGTTTGAAGTGGGAATGGGTTCAGCTTGAGTTGTACCATGTCTAGGCTATTGCTAATGGGCAGCTCAGAAGCCAGAAAGCCACAAAAATTAGTGGGCACAAGTAGAGAATTTAAAGGCTTTGGAGCTCTTGCTGTCTTAGGAAGACTCCCTTAATAGGATAAGTTGGTCATAATTGTTAGGGAACCACCGGCCGAAACCACCAACCTTAGTCAGACACTATGACAACCACTTGCATGCAACAAGAGGCATCAATAAAGAATATGCTGCTGCCACAGAAAAGTAACTGGGAGAATTGGAGAGGGGCCAAAAGAAGGAAAGAGATACCAGTCTTTATGTCCTACCAACCTCCCAGAATCCTTCTCACTGGAATCCATCTTGACTGAGAGATGTGCATGCCACCAAGGAGGCTGAGTAAGACAAAACATGGGCCAAGCAAGATGACTGGCCAGAGACAACCTGGAAACTAACCCCATTTGCATAAAACCTAACTGTGAGCCATGTGGCAGAGCAGTTCTCCTGGGTTCCATTACCTACTGCTCTCAGTCTGGGCACCCCTTCTCAATAAAACTTTTGCTTTGTCAGCATGTGCGTCTCCTGGGACAATCATCTGAGTGTTAGAAAGAGCTCACTCTTGGGCCCTGGAAGGACTTGCCCTTCCTGCAACATGGTCAGATTGACAATAGGGAGCTTGCCAACTTCAAGGAAATTTTCACTCAACAAGGTCTACTGTAGAACACAGTATAATTCCCAACCCAAAGGCACATTCCCCTTAGGTATTAGTTTGGCTCTAAGAAATTCAAGCTCTAGCTAAAAGAAATGGGATTCTTTATATAAGAAGAGTGGAGCACACCACCCTATGGTATACCTGCCTATTTTATGTCTAAGACCTATAGTCCTAGAAGCTGTAGATTTCTACAAAATGGCAAAATCTTACTAAAGACAACACAGAATTACAAAGGCCATTATGTGGAGGTCATTTAGTTGCTAAGTCATGTCTGACTCTTTGTGACCCCATGGACTATAGCCTACCAGGTTCCTCTGTCCATGGGATTTCCTAGGTAAGAAGACTGGAGTGG